>NC_135491.1:2326830-2394338 GCF_052094955.1 Ictidomys tridecemlineatus | reverse complement strand
ACAGGACAATAGGTGACGAGCTGCGGTGCTCCCGTGCGTGGGTGTGGGCTGCCAGCTCTGCCCTCCCAGACCTGAGTGTAAAGTACTCTGAGCTCACCATCGCTGCCCACCCTGGTGACGACACCACGGTGACACGCACCACGGTGACACCTGCCTGGCACACAGGATCACAAAGGCAAAGAGCAATGAACTACCCTGGTAACTGGGGGCTGTTCACTCCTTCAACACTTCTCTGTGTTATGCTGGGGATTGAACCCAAGGGCGCTCTACCACGGAGCCACGTCCCAGCCCTTTATACTCTTTATTCTGAGTGAGGGCCTCAGTAAGTTCATGAGACTGGCCTCCCCCTCGTCCTCCTCTTGCCTCAGCCTCCCAGATTGCTGGGATCGCAGGCGTGTGCCTCCACACCCGGCTCTTTATCGCTGAACCGATGATCATGTGTCTGTTCTAACCAATAAAAATCCCATCAGGTGGAAAAAAAACAACTAAGGCCAACGGGCAGATGGGTGGCACATCCGGTGTCAGGTACCCTCCAAGGTCACGGTGCACTCTTGAGTAGGGGCCAGGGAAATACTCAAGGGGAATACAGCCTTCAAGGTGGACCCCAAAAGAAGTGGCGAGGAAGCCTGGCTGGTGGGCCCTAGAGGCAGGGCAGAGACAGCAGGAGGGGACGGGGGACGGAGGCACACGGCCAGCCGGCACCCAGGGAGGGGCAGATCTTGATTTTGTCCAAGTGATTAACAGGTTGAAAAATACTGAAAAGTCAAGTAGATCATGAAAATCCACATCGTTCTCAGTTTGAATGTTTGTTTATACCTCCCCCCAAAAAAGGAATTCTCATCTTCCGACGGGCTGTCCTGGAAGCAAGCTCCGGCAACGTGCAACCCCCTCCCCACCCGGGAGAAGTGTGGTTAAGAACTGCGCTGGGCTGGGAGGCAGGGCCGCTGCTCCTGTGGCCTCCGCCTGCAGCAGGCCAGAGCCCTGCCAGGCCGTCCACCTACAGATATGATATCTGTCCGTCGTGGGCGTTTCTGCATGAATGTTTGATTTTTAAAAAACATGTTGCATGCAGGGGCTGGGGTGGCGGCTCAGAGGCAGAGCACGCCCTATCACCTGCGAGGCACTGGGTTGGATCCTCAGCACCACATGAAAATAAATAAATAAAGCTATTTTAAAAATCAAGATTATGAGTTCAGACCTGGGCGGGCGGCCCTGAATCCACACTCCATCCCCCACCCTCCAGTTACCAGTGGCGACCAGCTCCAGATGGTCACTGGGGAGCGACCACTGGGACCCGTTCTGGTAGGAGCAGCGGTAGCGCCCCGCGTGACTCGTTTTCATGGCCGAGATGGAGAGGAAGTTGTGGTCCTCGTACTTCTTGGATCCCAGTTTCTCCAGGCGGTACAGGTCCACGCCCTGAGGCCCGTGGCACCAGATGGTCACCGGCCTCTCCAGGGGCACTAGGGAGCTGGGCAGAGCCCGGAGGGAGGGCTTGGGGAGTAGGCCTGGAAGGGACGCGTGACCGAGGTCAGTGGCCAAACGAAGAGGCCCCTCTGGGCCCCACACTGCGCCTGCCCGTCACACAAGCACTCACCGCTCTGCGCTGCGGTCACCGGCCGCCCCAGACACAGCCCTGGGGAGAGAAGAGAACCCGCGCTGGGGACTTGGCCGACGCCTCCCGTCCCCACTCGCTTTTCACTGTATTTCAGTTTTTCCAAAGCCACCCGTCACTGTTAAGCGAAGGAACCAAGTCCCTAAGGACACACTCTGGGGATGGCATTGCACAGTGTCCAGAACAACTAAATCCACCGACTCAAGCCTCCAGGGCCCTGTGGGCTGGACCCGGAGGACGGGGCAATCCCCTGGGGCTGGGGTTTCCTGGGGGGGTGGCACAGGTCTCTGAACCAGAGGCTGGTCTGCGACACCCTGAACAGACTGAATGTCACTCCTGGGAAATTCTGAGCTAAGTGCGTTCGGCCACAATTAAAATTTTAAGTCAAAGATGGACTGTGCCCGCCCTGGGCAACCCCTCCCAGACCCCGAGCAGAGCGCGGGGACTGGGTGCACACTGACCTCTGCTGTCAGGGTCTGGGGCGCTGGGCACTGACTTTCTCAGCAGAGGCGCTGTGCCAATTTCCCAAGGTGGGCCCTGAGCCCCCAGGGTGTAGTGCTGGGCACCAGTGTTGCACTGTGTCATTATCAGGCCGCTGGGGCAGGGTCTTGCCCACAGTCCCCAGCCGGTGGCAGATGGATCCTCACACCAGCAGCCTAGTTTAGTGGTAAAGAACGTGGGTCAGGGAACCCACAGAAACAGCAGACTAGAACTCGGGGCCCCGGGGCTGGGGGACGGTGGTCAGAGGTCGGGGGAAGACACCCTGCAGGGGACCCACCGCCCAGGGCTAACCACGGGTTGACTCTTGGAAATCCCTGAGGATAGATCTTAAATGTTCTCACTATTTTAAAAATTCAGCTGAGAGGTATGGCGATGTGAATTAGCCCGAGTCAGCCAGTCCCCAAGGAGCTCGGGTATGGAAACGCCATGATGCCGTGCACTACTAACACATGCAAGAAACGCTCAGCCCGTCACCCCCGTCAAATATAAGGGAAAAAGTTAAAACCCTGCCTGGATTTGGTGGCAAAAGTCCTTAGTTTGTATGAGTCCTTGCTGTGGGGACAAGTCACTTAACCCTCCGGTCCCACTGTAAAATGAGGGAGGTCCTAGGGCCTGCCTCGTGGGGCCACGAGGATTCCAGGGCTCAGTGTCTTAGAAAGGGAAGGAAACAACCCAGAACCGCAGGTCACCCGCGGTGAGTGTGCTCAAGGGCCAGCGCAGGAGCAAGTCAAGGGCCCTGGCTGCCCCTCGTCCTCGGCACACAGTCCGTCGCTGCCTGCTTAGCCTCTCGGAGCTGAGCCATAGGAAATGATGGCACCAGGTGCCCAGCACCAGCCGGTGGAGAGCAGGAGAAGCACCGAGTGGGAAAGCAGCCGCGAGCTCCACACTCCCCAGGGGGGCTTCGTCTCGCGGGGGTTTATTGATCCTCTTTCACCAGGGGCGCAGTGCCTGCCCTTCGGCATCGCCCAGTCACCCCTGGGGACTCACCGAGACAGAAGAGAGCAGTCAAGGATGGAGCCATGGCTGCTGGGCCTGGGCAGAGCTCCGTGGTGGAGGCGGGAGCAGAGGCTCAGGCTGCAGTGAGGACGGAGAGGCCCCTCCCCGCCCAGCCCGGGTTTCCTAATTGAGGCTCATCAGGCTGAGCTGTCTCCTCCGGAGCATGACTTGCACACGGGCTCCCAGGAGGCCCCTTATCTCCTCTTGCCAGCCTGCTGCCCCACCATCCCTGCCGGCCTGCGGTGGCCTGGCCTGTGTCCCATACTCCCGCTGTCACCAGGGGAACGCGAATCCAGGCCACAGGAGGTCTCACTGCACACCTGCTAGGATGGCTGTGACTTATGAAATGGCGAGGGGGAGAACGTGGAGCCCTGTGCCTGCCTTGCTGGCAGCAATGTGACGGGGCAGACAGAGATGGGAGTCCTGTGATCTAGCAAGTCCACCTCTGGGCATGAGGCCGAAAGGGTCGAAAGCCGGGCCTTGAGGAGGTATTTGTAACCCCGGGTTCATGGCAGAATGCTCACAGTGGCCAAAAGGTGGAAGCAACCCATTGTCCAGGAACAGGGTTTGGGTAAGCAAAATGGGATATCTAGATGATTGACAGATGGATAGACAGACAGACAGGCAGAGAGAGAGATAGCCTGGTCTATGATCTGACCTTCAGGAATGACATTCTAATACCTGCCATAACCTACTCGTCCTGTCTACCTAAAACATGCCTGTGACCGATCCCATTCCTGATTGTCTGAGTACCTCCCTGCTGTCCTCCACAGCAGCTGGGCCCGTTACACTCCTGCCAAGGGTGGAATGCGTGCAGACATGGGACAAGCACAAGGTGCTGGTGGATCGCATCTGGGGACCCTTGATAGGAAGGCTTCAGGGCGCTTTGATAGGAAGTGGGGATGCCTGGGTCCTGGCAGGTGGCAGAGAGATTTGAGGAACAACAGCGGGTGTGGCGTAGGGCCACGCCATCTCGTCTGCCCTGGGCCAGCTGTGAGCCCCATGGAGGACAGCATCCCCAAAGGCCCTGAGGAAAGGGGCGTGGGACTGAGGAGCACAGAGCTGGGGCTGCAGATTGGAGGGGTCACATCAGGGTGTCCCCACCGCAGCACTACTGTCCAGGGCACCCCTGTTGGGGCCAAGAGGGCCTCCTGGAGACAGGCTGCTCAGTGGCAGCCGCAGCCCCCCCACTAGGTGTTGCGAGCAGGAGTCCCCTTCGGGTTGGGACAGCCACAGACCATGTGTCAGAGGTGGCCAGAGTTCTCTGGAGGGACCAAGGGTGCAGAATCTGAACCCAGACCACCCAGGGACTTGGAGTCCACTTCAATACTAGGACCTCTTCCTGGAAAGCTGACCCCTCCCCTCTGGCCCGGGTCCCTCCTCTGGATTCTGCAGTGTCTTTGAGAACCGGACCTTTCTCCCAGACGTCCTGTATCATCGTCAGTCAGATCACCAATGAGAAACCAGCACATGGTGCAGAGGGCGTCCCTCTGAGGTCCTGGAAATGCAGGGGGTCGTCCGGGGTTCTCCACTCTGAATTGCGAGTCCACGGAGGCCAAGAGCCATGATGAGGCTCAGGGAGCAGGAGCTGCTGCCCTCTGTGGTCTCAGTGTGGAGGCCATGCCGCTGCTGGACCCAGCACAGCGCAGCCCCTGAGGTGGGCTGAGCACCCAGAACGTCCCCTCAGCAGGATCTGCCCTGCTCCAGACCCTGAGGCCAGGACCCCCAGCAGGGTGTCTGGGGGCACAGAGTCTCCCTTCCAGGTCACACCACAGTCGAAGCTTTACAGCTGGCTCTGTGGTGGTACCACGCACACCTGAGGGTCCACAGCAGGACTTGAACCCCACGGAGCAGTAACACTTCCACCCAACAGACAGCCTGGCAGGCCGTGGGCCACCCGCCATGGTTAGAGGAGTGGCCAGCAGGATCCTGCAGCGGTTCCTTCACCGCCCAGGGCACAGGCCATGTACCCCCCAAGGCCTCGTGTGAGAGTGTCCGCTGGTGCCTCGGGGGGAGCAGGTGGGTTTGCATCAGGCCGACCTTTTGACAACTGGGCTGTTCACATACTGTCATGGATTTTGTTCATTCCAAAACAGCAACTAT
This sequence comes from Ictidomys tridecemlineatus, assembly GCF_052094955.1. Lineage (NCBI taxonomy): Eukaryota > Metazoa > Chordata > Mammalia > Rodentia > Sciuridae > Ictidomys > Ictidomys tridecemlineatus. Next base: position 2,389,126 of record NC_135491.1, on the reverse strand, counting down.
CTACTGAGCACCTGCTGCACATGGGGCAGCCCCCGGGTACGGAACCCAGGGAGCCCGAGGAGCTTGGGCAATGGCAGGGCAGATGGAGAGCATGCTGTTTTCTGAGGCTGTGCAGTGGATTCCCATGAGCCTGGCGAGGAAGCAAGGCCGTCTCATGGGCCAGGCGTAGGGGAGTTCTTCCCTCAGGGTCTCAGGCCTGTACTGGTCTCAGCAGGGCCACCTCCTCCTCTCAGGGCTCCCTGGGGCAAGAATGCACTCCCAGCTCCCCATTGTTGGAGGACTTTGCTTCCGTGTGGTCCTGGGGCTGAGGGCCCCAGGCCCCTGGGCTCCTGGAAGCTGCCTCATTCTCCCAAGGTAGCTGCAGCTCTTCCTCACAACATGGCCCCACCCCTGGGTCCTGGAGGAGAGCCGCACCCCAGGAGGGGTCCTGGCAGTGTTGAAGGGAGGTGTGTCCAAGCCCCGCCAGGATAAGCTCCCTTTTGCATAATGTGGAATTGACTGACTTGGGCCCCCAATGACTTGGGGGGTGGCTCGCTGCACCCAGCCATCTCACAGTCAACGGTTTTGTGTGTGGCAACAGCAACACAATCTAACCACTTGGCAAAAATCCTGACCCAGTTGAGTGCTGTTCACTCCAGTCCTCACACTGGACGTTGGACCTCAGCCTTGACCGTCCACGTCTCCCCGCATCCTCCCCACCCTGCTCCTCGTAACGCCTGTTCCACCCTCGGCCTTTGTGTGTCCAGCCCCCGTCCTTGTCTGTTTCGATGCCACGTATCCCTGAGATGGTGCAGCCTTTGCCTTCTACGCCCTCCAGGTCCATCCTGCCGTGGCAGCTGCAGGACGCCCTTCTCCTTAAAGGCTGAGCGGTACTGAGCGATGTGCACAAAGACGTGGTCCCTTGTCCAATCTCCATGGAGCTGGCGTCCAACAGCTCGACAGCAGAAACACAAAGAGCCTGGTCTTTAAACGAGCAAAGGACCTGAATCTTGTTTATTTCTGTGACTCACACGAATGGCCGACAGATACACAAAGAGTGCTCCCATCAGTGACCGGCCACTGCGAGATGCCACCGAGGAGCTGGGCATGTGGGGGAGGGTGACAAGGGGACCCTGCACCTGAGCCTGTGGAGGCTGCAGCCACGGGGAGAGCCACGGGGGCTGAAGGGACCGAAGGCCAAACCCCCACGTGAGCCAGGCCCCCCTTGGGATCACAGTGGGCAGAATGGACTGGCCCCCCGGGGGGCACCGTGACCAGCGTGCTGCAGCGCCACCCACGACATCCAGCTGCGGAAGACTCAGGGTCCTCCTCAAGCCACTCGTCCGCTTCCTGAGGGCTGGAGGGCAGGCTGGCCTCCCGCAGCTGTAGCCAGTCCCTTAGAGGAGGCCTGCCTGGCCACCCGCCCCTCCCCACATGAGCCCAGGCAGGCTCCTCTGAAACACTTGGTGCGAATTGCCAGGAGCCAGGACTGCGCCAGAGCCCCCGGGGTTCCCGGCAGTGCACGAGCTTCTCTCTCCGAGTCTCAGGGCTCCCACCTGGGGGCTGGCGCTGAGGGACACAGAGCGGCACCTGGGCACTGCCGTCCACTCAGCCAGCCCTGCTGTCCTCTCAAGGCGAGGTGAGTGTGGCATACACACAGGGCTGTGTTGACCTGTCCTGGGGCTCTCGGGAGGGAAGTGGACACACACTCCTGGTGAGGGTCCTTGGGTGCAGCTGGACATAGGTCACCTCCTGTGGGCCTTCTGCAGCAGGGACCTGCCACGGGGAGGCACACGTGTGGAGCGGGCACCTGGGCTTGGGCTGGGAGGAGAGGCATGGAGGGAGGGCTCACCTGTGTGTCCAGCTGTCCATGCTCCCTGTGCTCCGTGTCCTCTGAAAGGGAAGATGAGAGGGTGGACCTCCTGCACGACAGTCCTCCAACGACCCGGGCCCACCTCCCAGATATCGGAGCAATATGTTCTCCAGGAGACAGTAATGCCCCCAGCAGGGCAGAGCTGGCTCCTGTCCTGCCCTGCCCCAGGCCTCCAGTTCTCCAGGAGGCAGTAATGGCCCCCAGCAGGGCGGAGCTGGCTCCAGTCCTGCCCTGCCCCAGGCCTCCAGCTGCTTGGCTCCCGCCCCACACAGGCCACCCTTCTCCCGTCCACTCACCTTCATCTTCCCCCTGGACGTCGCAGGCAGGTCTGGAGCTGATGGGAAGGGGGAGGGGTGTCATGGGAAGTCCCGGAGAGGACTCCTAGGATCTCGGAGGTTTTTATTGGGGGAGTCTGAACTGTCCTACCTTACGTCCCACACTGGGCTCTTGGTCCCACCGTCAGTCACCCCTAGGAAGGGACAATGGTCAGGCTGGAAGGGAGATGCCAGCCCCGGCCCACAGTCCTCCCCGATTCACCTTCAGCCCCAGGACATACAGCGTCTGGCCCGACATGGCCCTCGGTGTCGGCATAGGCAGAGGCCCAGGAGGAGCAGGCAGAGGATGAGGAGGACGGCAGCAGCGGCCGAGACCCCAACCACAAGGGGACTAGGTGGACCTGGGGGTTCACACACAGTGAGGATCCACATGCACCCTGCGGCACGGATCACAAAGGACCAGGATGACAGGTCACAAAATCACAATAACCAGGTGACAGGTGACCTTGGTGTGACAGTGTGATGTTGGAGAACTGAGGGTGTCAGGACTGGCAGAAGGCTGTGGGCACCAGGCAGGATGACCCTAAGGCGCCCTCCAGCGAGGGCAGGGGAGTTCTGCTTCCATGAGAGGCCGGGAGGGGGCTGGACACCTGTGGTCAGGAGCTCTGCGGCTGGCCACTGCAGTCAGAGAAGGACAGCTCCTGGACGTGTGATGCAAGCCACAGGATTCTTTCTGACTAAAGCTATAAGGCTAGGGGCGTCCATGGAGGGTAACCAACTCAGCTGTCCCCGCCCAGCGCTCCTGTCCCCAGTGGCCAGACGTGGACACCAGCCATCTCCTCCTCACTGTCCTGCACCTCCTCCTGGGGGCCGGCTGCAATGTCCACCCTAACCCAGGCCACTGTCACGCTGACCAGTCACGTCAGAAGGTTCAGCAGGGTCTCTCACCCCTGTGTGCTCCTGTCCCCTGGGTCACCCCTGGCTGGAGCATGTCCCCTCCCTGACACCTGAGAAGTCCCAGCTGCCCAGGGGAAGGCCTGGGGACTTGGCCACCAGAGCAAAGGCAGGAGCTGCACCTCCCTGGCAGCCTGCAGGGTCCTGGGCACCCTGCATAGATGACCATCCACTGTGTCCACCCACAAATGGCCACTCTGAGGTACAACGGCTGTCACAGCATCACACACAAGGGACCCAGAAATTCACCTACATGAAGAAACTTCAGAGACATGGGCAACATGTGTGTCACCAGTTAGTGACATGCTCACTGTCCCCACACAGAGAGGGACTGAGGGGAAGGGACGGCAGGAGGGGACAGGCACCAACTGACTACTCCATCGCTGGGGACTCTGGTCCCCGAGCCTGGCACTAGGTCAGGGAGCATCTCCCCATGGATGGGAAAGGACACCTCAGCCCCAGCCACTTACTTACATCTGCCCCAAATTGTCACAATGAACATGTAAGTGCTCAGGGTCCAGAAGTCACACAGAGTGACCACGGCTAGGTCAGGTGCGGGCACCACCACACAGTGTGGGGCCGACCTGAACGCCTCGAGACACCCCTGTCCAGGGCAAAGGCACAGCGGTCAGACACGCACTCACCTGTGACCAGGAGCTCAAGGGGGTCACTGGGCAGAGACCAGAGGTGGGGTCTGTCCTTGGAGGAGACATAGCACCTGTAGGTGCCCCCGTGGGCCAGGGTCACAGGGAACATGAGGAACGAGCTGTGGTTCTGGTGGGAGCAGGTCTGGGGCAGGGAGGCTGCCCTGTCTTTGCACAGAGTGAAGATGTCATAGGAATAAGCTGTGTGACAGAGCAGAGTCACCTGTCCCCCTGAGGCCACCTGGGGACCAGGCTCAGCAGTCAGGGAGGGCTTCTCCTTGTGCATTCCTGGAAGAAGACAGATCCAGCTTTAAAATCACCATGAAATGGACCCTGGCTCCCTGCTCTGGTGTCGGAGGAGGAGGAGGAGGATGGCCCAGGAGATGCTGACCTGGGTGAGCTTCAGGGACCAGGGACAAAACACAAACTCCTCCCACTTTCAGGACCCAGGACAGGGGATAGCTGTACATGGCTAGAGACTGAGCACCCCCAGGACCTGCAGCCCCTCTCTGGGCAGCTGGGACCCCAGTCAGCACACAGGAGGGGACCACACAGTGGGCAGAGACCCTGGGCAGGGTCTGCGCTGGGCACACCTGGGCCAGTGAAGTGGGCGGCAGAGTGTGTGGCTGGGGACAGTGTCCTTGGATCTTCTTCTCCTGTCACCACCAGCTCCAGGGGGTCACTTTGTCCTGATGAGCGTCCTTCTGTCCAGTATTCACAGTGGTAAATCCCTGCCTGGTTGGGTGTCACCTGCTGTAGGGAGAACTGGGCCACCTCCGGGGCTCCCTGTGGGTCTCTGTCACACCACATCTTAGTTTCCACATGATACAGACGCAACTGTGTCACCCCTGGAGGAATCCTGCAGACGATGGTCACAGCACTGCCGTGGGGAACCAGAGATCCTGGCTCTGCCCAGATGGAGGGCGTCTCTGGGAGAAGCAGAAGAGCCCCATCACCTGTGACCTGGTGTCAGGAGGGCCCCATCCAGGGCTCTGCCCCAGCCCATCCTGGGGGGCAGAGGGGTGACCTGGGTGTGAATCCAGCCACGCCTCCCTGAGTGGTGTCCTGGGCAGGGAGGGACCTCCACCCTCCACCAGGAAGGAGGGTCATCTATTAGACCTAACTTGCCCTCAACAGGACGTCACCAAGCCTGTGACCCGAGACCCTCGCTGGCCCCCTGGAGCCCGTCATCGTCCGCCCAGCACAAGCTGCGTCCTGGGCTGGCTCCCCTGATCTGCAAACTCCAGCCCGTGGAGGGTTCTGGGCTGCGTCCTCCAGCCTGTCCCCCTTTCCTGCATATTCCCACTCCTGGGCACCCCACAACTGTCAACCACTGTCTCTCCTATCACCATCACAGTCACCTGTCACCTCCATCTACCACGGTTTACCTAGATAGCTCCTGTCCATCATCCACCACCTAGCTATGCCTGTCACCCATGTGTCCCCTGAGTCTACACCCCCGATGCTCATCAACGTCTGCACTCACACCTGCACCCTAAACCTGCTCACTGTACCCCAGGCTAGTTCACCCCACTGACAACAGCCCCAGAGAAAGGTTCACTGACCATGGTCCAAGTGAGCTCCTTCTGAATTGAAAAGTCCTATCGCTGGGCTAACCCCAGAATGAGAAGAGCAATCGAGAGCAGGAAGATGGATGTGGGAGGCTCCAAGAAACCTACTCCCCACCTTACTACAGCACAGGGGCCTGGTCCTGGCACCAAGACACAGAGACAGATGGGACAGCCTGGAAGTCACAGAGACAAGCCCCCACATTACAGTCCCCTGATGAGGACCAAGGTGCCCAGGACACACAGGGCAGGAAAGCAGCCTTTGCCACCAAGGGTGCTGGGACAACGGGCAGTCCACATGGGGAGGAGGGAACTAGACCCGACCTGTCACCCTGCACAGTCACCTCATGTGGACCACAGACCTGGGAAGTAGACCAGGCACCATGCACCTGCTGGAAGCCCACGGAGGCTCAGGTCAGCCTCAACATCCTGGTGCAGGCCCAAGGCCTTAGCAGACCTGACCCAGTAAGTGACCCAGAATCAGGAAGTGGGTGACATCAGGAAGAGCTCAGCCCAGCAGGGGGGCACCATGAGGGAGAGGAGCTACAGTCTGGGACAGGGAAGAAATACAAGTGCCAACTAATGTGGGGACAGCCAGAGTCTGGCAACCAGAGGACTACAAATCACGACACCAAGTCTCCTCCCTGAATCAGAACAGCAACAACACAGTGAGACGTGCTGCCAGGTGGTGGGGAAGAGGGGCCCTCACACACTGCCCTGGGACTGCAGACCAGGCAGCCACTCTGACCCTGAGAGTCCTCACAACACTAGGACGGAACCACCCCAGGGCCCAGCTGCCCACACCTCCGTATTTATCCCAAAGAACTAAAATCAGCACACGACAGTGACACAGCCACTTCAGTGTTTATGGCAACACAGTCCCCACTAGCCAAGCCACGTCACCAGCCCTGTGCCCATCAGCAGACGGATAAAGAAAAGGCGGTGTATATACACAGAGGAGTATTACTCATCCATCAAGAAGAAGGAGATAGGGCATTGTGGAGGAGTGGGAGTGGAGACCATTATGTAAGTGAAAGAGCCAGTCAGATGGGGAGGGCCTGGGTTTTCTCTCTATGCAGAAGGTAGGGCAGAGTAAGGGAGGAAAGGGGGGTCCCCATGACGAGAGGGGACCCAGGGAGGAGGGGAGAGGGAGGGGCTGAGGGGTGAAGGGACCAGACCTGCTGTGAGCAGAGTGAGTGCACCACGTGGTCTACCTTCCCCTGGGTCTGCAGAGCCCCAGGTAGAAAAAGGCCAAGGAAGAGACCCTCCCAGTGCAGGAGGGGACGGGGGAGGGGAGGGGAGGCGTTGCTCTGCCTTCAGTCCCAGGCAGGGCCACTGCAGGGGACGCCCAGCCTGTCCCAGCACACAGGACCACGCGGGGCTCACAGCCAGGGCCCCGGGTCTGAATCAGGAGGGGACAAGGCCTTTAGAGGAGCTGTACCCAGATGAGGGTGTCCATGAGCAGCTGAGGAGGGTCCTGGGGGCGGGGCAGGGAGTGCTCTCAGGCCCTGGGAGGCTGGCCTCACCCCACAGGGCAGGCCCACCCCCTCCATGAGCCCTGGGCCTGCGCTCACCCACAAGCCCCTGTCCCCACTCAGGAAGGGGAACTGGGCGCAGTGGGGCAGGAGCTGGCAGAGGCCCAGAGCCACACAGGGCCACGCTCTGCACTGTCAGAGCAAGAGGCCCTGAGCTGACCTCTCAGAGAGCAGAGAGCCAGAGCTGCCCAGGGGATGCCAGCAGAAGGACAGCACGCGGGAAGCTTCACGGACCCATTCTCAGGGGGACACGGCTTCCCGGGCAAAGCCCAAGCCTGTCCCTGAGTGTCCATGTCCATCTCTGCTGGTTCCAGCCATGACTCTGGGCGCCAGGGAGACGCCTTTATCATGGATACCACAATGAAGACCATCATAGACATCAGAACCATCAGCACAGGCAGAGGGGAGGCGGAGGAGGAGGAGGGGAGGAGCAGGAGGAGGGGGAGGAGGAGGAGGAGGGGGAGGAGGAGGAGGAGGAGGCAGAGGGGAGGAAGAGGGGAGGAGGAGGAGGAAGAGGGGAAGAGGAGGAGGCAGAGGGGGAGGAGGAGGAGGCAGAGGGAGAGGAGGAGGAGGAGGGGGAGGAGGAGGAGGAGGCAGAGGGAGAGGAGGAGGAGGAGGAAGAGGGAGAGGAGGAGGAGAAGGAGGAGGACGAAGAGGGGGAGGAGGAGGAGGCAGAGGGGAGAAGGAGACAGAGGGGGAGGAGGAGGAGTCAGAGGGGGAGGAGGAGGAGGCAGAGGTGGAAGAGAGGAGGCAGAGGCCCAGGAGGACGGCAGCAGCGGCCAAGACCCCAACCACAAGGGGACTAGGTGGACCTGGGGGTTTGCACACAGTGAGGATCCACCTGCACCCTGCGGCACTGATCACCCCTAAACTAAACCTTCCACGAGGGTCGCTGGCCACGAGGGGACAGCAGTGCACCCTCCCCCCCAGGCTGTCAAGCAACAGGTGAAGCTGACCACCCCAGGGACAGGCGCTGTGACAGACACTCACAGCAGCACCACAGAGGCCCTGTGACGGGGGCTGAGCCCTGAGGGGAAGGACAGCTGGTCCTCACAATGCAGGGAGTGCTTCTGGCAGGGGACGCTTCCCCCAGCTCAGGGGAGGAGCTCTGTGGCCCTGGGCAGCACTCCACAGTGTGACGGAGGGAGTCCCTGGACGTGAGCGCTCAGCCTGGCCAGGGCCAGTGCTGGGACCTCGGAGGCCACAGAGTACCTCTAGGTCTAAGCACCCCTGCCCCTGGGCGTCGACCAACAACGGGCAGCGGTGGCTCTGGGCCTGGCTCCCTGGTGCTGGGTGGAGTGAGAGGCCAGTGCAGGGAAAATGACAAGGACCAGGTGACAGGTGACCTTGGTGTGACAGTGTGATGTTGGAGAAATGAGGGTGTCAGGACTGGCAGAAGGCTGTGGGCACCAGGCAGGATGACCCTAAGGCGCCCTCCAGCGAGGGCAGGGGAGCTCTGCTTCCATGAGAGGCCGGGAGGGGGCTGGACACCCGTGGTCAGGAGCTCTGTGGCTGGCCACTGGAGTCAGAGAAGGACAGCTCCTGGACGTGTGACACAGGCCACAGGAGTCTTTCTGACTAGAGCTATAAGGCTAGAGGCACCGTGGAGGGTAACCCACTCAGCTGTCCGTGCCCAGCGCTCCTGTCCCCAGTGGCCAGACGTGGACACCAGCCATCTCCTCCTCCTCTGTCCTGGACCTCTTCCTGGGGGCCGGCTGCAATGTCCACCCTAACCCAGGCCACTGTCACACTGACCAGTCACGTCAGAAGGCCCAGCAGGGTCTCTCACCCCTGTGTGCTCGTGTCCCCTGGGTCACTCTGGCTGGAGCATGTCCCCTCCCTGACACCTGAGAAGTCCCAGCTGCCCAGGGGAAGGCCTGGGGATTCGGCCACCGGAGCAAAGGCAGGAGCTGCACCTCCCTGGCCAGCCTGCAGGGTCCTGGACAGAAGTCCATCCTGGGCACCCTGCATAGATGACCATCCACTGTGTCCACCCACAAATGGCCACTCTGAGGTACAACGGCTGTCACGGCATCACACACAAGGGGACCCAGAAATTCACCTACATGAAGAAACTTCAGAGACATGTGCAACATGTGTGTCACCAGTTAGTGACATGCTGACTGTCCCCACACAGAGAGGGACTGAGGGGAAGGGATGGCAGGAGGGAACAGGCGCCAACTGACCACTACAACGCGGGGGACTCTGGTCCACGAGCCTGGCACTAGGTCAGGGAGCATCTCCCCATGGATGGGAAAGGACATCTCAGCCCCAGCCACTTACTTACATCTGCCCCAAATTGTCACAATGAACATGCAAGTGCTCAGGGTCCAGAAGTCACACAGAGTGACCACGGCTAGGTCAGGTGCGGGCACCACCACACAGTGTGGGGCCGACCTGAACGCCTCGAGACACCCCTGTCCAGGGCAAAGGCACAGCGGTCAGACACGCACTCACCTGTGACCAGGAGCTCAAGGGGGTCACTGGGCAGAGACCAGAGGTGGGGTCTGTCCCTGGAGGAGACATAGCACCTGTAGGTGCCCCCGTGGGCCAGGGTCACAGGGGACATGAGGAATGAGCTGTGGTTCTGGTGGGAGCAGTTCTGGGACAGGGAGGCTGCCCTGTCTCTGCACAGAATGAAGATGTCATAGGAATAAGTTGTGTGACAGAGCAGAGTCACCTGTCCCCCTGAGGCCACCTGGGGACCAGGCTCAGCAGTCAGGGAGGGCTTCTCCTTGTGCATCCCTGGAAGAAAACAGATCCAGCTTTAAAACCACCATGAAATGGACCCTGGCTCCCTGCTCTGGAGGAGGAGGAGGAGGATGGCCCAGGAGATGCTGACCTGGGTGAGCTTCAGGGACCAGGGACAAAACACAAACTCCTCCCACTTTCAGGACCCAGAACACGGGGTGGCTGTACATGGCTAGAGACTGAGCACCCCCAGGACCTGCAGCCCCTCTCTGGGCAGCTGGGACCCCAGTCAGCACACAGGAGGGGACCACACAGTGGGCAGAGACCCTGGGCAGGGTCTGCGCTGGGCACACCTGGGCCAGTGAGGTGGGCAGCAGAGAGTGTGGCTGGGGACAGTGTCCTTGGCTCTCCTCACCTGTCACCACCAGCCCCAGTGGGTCACTTTGTCCTGATGAGCGTCCTTCCGTCCAGTATTCACAGTGGTAAGTCCCTGACTGGCCCTCTGTCATCCTCTGGAGGGAGAACTGGGCCACCTCCGGGGCTCCCTGTGGGTCTCTGTCACACCACAACTTAGTTTCCACATGATACAGACGCAACTGTGTCACCCCTGGAGGAATCCTGCAGACGATGGTCACAGCACTACCGTGGGGAACCAGAGATCCTGGCTCTGCCCAGATGGAGGGCACCCCTGGGAGAAGCAGAAGAGCCCCGTCACCTGTGACCTGGTGTCAGGAGGGCCCCATCCAGGGCTCTGCCCCAGCCCATCCTGGGGGGCAGAGGGGTGACCTGGGTGTGAATCCCTGAGTGGTGTCCTGGGCAGGGAGGGACCTCCACCCTCCACCAGGAAGGAGGGTCATCTATTAGACCTAACTTGCCCTCAACAGGACGTCACCAAGCCTGTGACCCGAGACCCCCCCTCGTCCACTGGAGCTCCACTCCAGTGTCTCCATTGAAGAGTGGCCTCCCTCCCTGGGCTGCCTCCTGTCTTTGGCAAACTCGAGGCTTCAGAGTATCTGGGCTCTGTCCTGCAGTCTGTCTGTCTATCCTCACATCCTGGCGGTGGAAAGCCCCCTGTCCAGGGTCGGACCCTCACGGCTGGGGCTGGGCTTTGCTGAGGGATCCTGCAGGAGCTCGGGAACGCCTGCCTGAGGAGGCCGTGGGCAGAGTCCAGAGCAGTGACCCTGTGGGCCTGGGGTCAGACTCCGGCTGCCGGGAGGGGGAGCTGAGCATGGAGCAGAACCACAATTATTGCAAGTTCTGCCACCTTGAAGCCTCTGTGCTGGGGAGGAGCTTCCCCACAGATGAACCCTGTATAGTCAACATGTGTCTTCCGTAAGTCCCCCTGGCCCCTGTCTATATCCTACCTATGAGTCTCACCTGTCCACCTTCAGTGACTCTCTGTCCATCATCTGTCACTATCCACCCACAGAGTCCTGTCAGTCATCATCACTAGCCATATCTGCCATCCATGAATCTCCTGGGTATACTCACCTGACTCTTCATCTACGTATGCACACACACCTGCACCCTGAAACCACTCACCTGAACCCCAAACTAGTCAACCCCACTGTAAACCAGTCACAATGCAAAGGTTCAACTAATTACACCTAAATTGAACTTCTGTTCAAATCAAAAGACCTCATCTGCTGGGCAAAAACCCAGAATGACCAAAGCAGTCCTGAGCAGGAAGAGCAACACTGAAGTCATCCCAGTACCTGAGCCCAACCACACCCAGAGCTACAGGAATAAAACTGCACCAAACTGCACAAAAACAGGCACATAGACCTGGTACAAGACACAGGACAGACCCACAGAGACACAGTCCCCTATGAGGACGGAGGTGCTCAGGACACACAGGGCAGGAAAGCAGCCTTTGCCACCAAGGGTGCTGGGACAACGGGCTGTCCACATGGGGAGGAGGGAACTAGACCTTGCTTGTCACCCTGCACAGTCACCTCATGTGGACCACAGACCTGGGAAGTAGACCAGGCACCATGCACCTGCTGGAAGCCCACGGAGGCTCAGGTCAGCCTCAACATCCTGGTGCAGGCCCAAGGCCTTAGCAGACCCTGACCCAGTAAGTGACCCAGAATCAGGAAGTGGGTGACATCAGGAAGAGCTCAGCCCAGCAGGGGGGCACCATGAGGGAGAGGGGCTGCAGTTGGGGACTGGGGCAGGAGCTGGCAGAGGCCCAGAGCCACACAGGGCCACGCTCTGCACTGTCGGATCAAGAGGCCCTGAGCTGACCTCTCAGAGAGCAGAGAGCCAGAGCTGCCCAGGTGACCCCAGCAGAAGGACAGCACACAGGAAGCATCACGGCCCCATTTTCAGGAGGAAGTGGGTCCCCAGCAAAGTCCCAGCCCTGGCCCTGAGTGTCCATGTCCATCTCTGCTGTTCCCAGGCAGATCCCTGGATGCCAGGACAGACCCCTCAAGACGGACACCTCAGTGGAGACCACCCTGAACGGAGACGGTGGACCCAGCACCTGGCAGGTCCCTGGCAGGAGTCAGAGGCTCCACTTCCCCCCCCCCAGGCCCACCCTGCCAGACCCAGAGCTGCCCAGGGCTGAAGGAAGGGGACACTCACCGTCCAGGGCCCGGGTCCTTTGATGGAGGAAAAGCACTGCAATAGAGGGGCCTGGTGAGAGGGCAGTGCCAGGACCTGGGAACCCCTCCCCTGAGCTCAGGCCCAGACCTGCTACAGACGCTGGACCCTGGGTGATCCGGCCAGCCCCTGGCCAGGACCCGGGGGGAGTTCCCAGGAGGATCAGGCCGGGCCTCTCCATCTGCACCCTCCAACCCAGCTCGTCCCCTCCGCGCTCACCTAGTCCCAGCAGCACAGAGACCCCTGTGGCCATGGCCAAGCTGGGCCCAGGTCCCTCACACCCAGCTGGCCGCTCAGGAGCCTCATGGGACACACCCAGGGCTGGAGCCGTCCGGGCCCCTCCTGACACGATGGTGACACTGGCTGCCACACAGGAAGGGGAGGGCTCCTGGCGCAGGATGGGCTCTGCCCTGGCCAGCACCCCTCAGGCTGGCTCTCAGTTCCTCCCAGGGTTTCCTCCTCTGGTCCTCGAGCCTCAGAGACGTGGGAGGGGTGCCCACGCCCTGACCGGGGCTCGCGGCCTGACAGGGGGAGGAGGCCCCTGCTTCCTCCTAAGCCTGGGGACTCTGGGTGGGCTAGGCCGACCCCACTCTGGGACTGTGCAGGAAGGGCCTGTGGGACCCAGGAGGGCAGTGACAGCCAGCCTCTCACTGCTGGGACCACACACCCAGGGACAGCCCTGAGGAAGGAGAGGGGCTTGGGTCCAGCTTCAGAGGTTCCAGGCTCTGGGCAGGGATCCGCTGCTTGGGCCTGAGGTGAGGCAAGACACGTGGTGGACGGGAGCAGAGGACGCTGTGGCTCAGGGCAGCCAGGGAGGAGAGAGGAGGTGTGGGAGCAAGTCCCCTGAGGACACACACCGTGTCCACCCAGCCAGTGCCCACCTCCCAGATGTCCATCAAGTCCTCAGGGTCCTGGGTCCCCAGAAGCCCACCTCTGAGCGCAGGAGGCCTGGGGACACTGCAGACCCTAACGCTGGGTTTCCCTCTGCAGCCACGGTGACCCTGGGCTCCGCCTCACCCACACAGACCATGCCTCCTGGTGGATGGCTCCAGGCCTTTCCTGAGGCCCAGCCGCTGGGCAGCTTCCTCTGCCCCCCACTCACTGCCCAAGAGTCAGTGGGCTCTGCCCATGGTCACCCTGTATCTCTGTCTTGGGGACCACCTGGTGGCTCTCTGGTGGCACCCACAGAGATACAGCTACTACATCGCTAGGTGCATCCAGCTGGTGGATGTCTCAAGGTCACTGTGCCCAGCACCAACCATCCAAGCACCTCACCACCTCCTGTCGCCCATGTCACCCTCCTCACTATGTGGCCCTTTGTCCTTCAAGGACAGAGGGACCCGCTGTGCAGGCCACTTGCTGCTCACTCGCCACAGTGGTCACAGCACCAGGTCTGCACAGCCAGCCCCCAGTGTCCACCTGCTGTGTGCAAAGGGACAGGCGCATGGAGAGCTGGGACTCTCGGGAGCCGCGGGCCACAGGGAGGCGCGGGCAGCCCTGGCGCTCACAGCTGCGGGTCTCAGCTGGGCCCCTCTGTGGCTGCTGGGCGCTGACCAGGGCCTCTGAATGTGGAGCGTGGAGAGGAGCCTCAGGGCTGAGCCTCTCTAGAGACCAAGAGAGGAAGGGTCCATGTCAGCAGGAGGACAGCGCCCGAGGCTTGGGTGACAGGGAGCAGAGGCCTCTGAACAGGAAGGGCCAGTCCCTGGAGGAGCCCTCACTACCACGAAGCCAGCACCACTCTGGGCTAGTGTGCCTGACGCATTGGATCCTGGTGGGCATGAGCTCCCAGGTGAGGGTGTCCCCCACATTTCTGGTCATGGGTTGGGTGCCTAGTGAGGAAGAGCAGGGGCTTCTCTCCCACTCCTGCCTGCATGTGTGGGTGCTCTATCCCGTTACCCGTCTGCCTGCTCCTTAGGTTCCCACGTAATGAGGTCCAGCGGCATCTGCTGTCCTGGTCAGGACACTCTGCTGCTTCGTGTCCCCCAGATCCATCCATCCTACTGCCAACGGCCGGATCTGCGTGAAGACTTGGTGCGTATCATGATTTCTTGGCTGTTTCCGAATCCTAGCTTTTGGGGGGCGGGGGTGCTGTGAAGATCCTGGGGCCCAATCGTCTCTGGTGGTGGTGGCTTCGTGTCCTTTAGAGCTACACCAGCAGAGGGGTGGCTGGGCCTCGTGGCAGCTCCGTTTTCGGTGTCTTGGGGAGCCCCACCCTGTTTTCGGCTACCCTATCTACACACCCACCAACAGAGGACCAGGAGCCTTCTCAGTAAAAGAAACAATCTGTGACGTGAACAGAGCCCACATCCTGGGAGCCAATCTTTACCCCTCACACATCAGATAGAGCACTGATCTCTAGGTGTACAAAGAACTCAAAAAGCTGAGCACCAAAAAAACAAATAACCCAATCAACAAATGGGCCAAGGACCTGAACAGACACTTCTCAGAAGAGGATTTACAATCACTCAACAAATACATGAAAAAATGCTCATCACCTCTAGCAATTAGAGAAATGCAAATCAAAACTACTCTAAGATTTCATCTCACTCCAGTCAGAATGGCAGCTATTATGGAGACAAACAGCAATAAGTGTTGGTGAGGATGTGGGGAAAAGGTACCCTCATACATTGCTGGTGGGACTGCAAATTGGTGCAGCCAACATGGAAAGCAGTATGGAGATCCCTTGGAAATCTGGGAATGGAACCACCATTTGACCCAGCTATTCCTCTCCTCGGTCTGTACCCAAAGGACTTAAAAACATACTACAGGGACACAGCCACATCAATGTTTATAGCAGCACAATTCACAATAGCTAAACTATGGAGCCAACCTAGATGCCCTTCAGTGGATGAATGGATAAAAATAATGTGGCAAAAATACACAATGGAATATTACTCAGCAATAAAAGAGAATAAAATCATGGCATTTGCAGGTAATTGGTCAGAGTTGGAGAAGATAATGCTAAGTGAAGTTAGCCAATCCCAGAAAATCAAATGCCAAATGTTTTCTCTGACATAAGAAAGCTGACTCATAGTGGGTAGGGAGGGGGGAGCATGGGAGGAATAGACGAACTCTAGATGGGGCAGAGAGGTGGGAGGGGAAGGGAGGGGACAGGGGGTTAGAAATGATAGTGGAATATGATGATCATTATTATCCAAAGTACAGGTGTGAAACACAAATTGCTGTCAACATGCTTTATATACAACCAGAGAGATGAAAAATTGTGCTGTATAAGTGTAATAAGAATTGTATTCTGCTGTCATTTATTTTAAAAATCAATTTTAAAAAAAATGAACAACAACAACAAAAAAAAAATGATGCTGTGGCTTAGACGTGCTTTTCCCAAGGTCCACAAGCTGGACGCTGGTCTCCTTGGTGGCAGGGCTGAGCCATTAAGGGGCGGGGCCTCTGGGAAACAACGGATCTCCAGGCCACCCTCAGGCCTTCTTGGTGGCTGGTCCCAGGAGTGAGTGAGCCCTAGGAGATGGCTGTAAGCCAGGCCACCCACGGGCTGGGTCCTCTGCCTGGAGCCAGCTCCCTCTGCACTTCTGCAAGCTGCCACACAGCCAAGGAGACCCCAGGCAGGACCAGCGTCATGCCGCCCAGCCAGCCACCGGAATGAACAAACAAAGCCGTAAGCCTTGGTAGTATTAAGTGATGACCTAATCCCCTCTTAAGATTGGGAGCCATCTCATCACAAAGTCGTGAAAAGGTGATTGTTTTGCTGTAAATCACTGCGATTTCTGAACTTGCGTGGAATGCCTGCCCGTGCCTTGAACTCACCGCGCCTGGCTCCCTGGCAGACAACAACCCTCTCTGAAACCCTAGTGGCTCATTGTGGGGAGCCATTCCGACACGTGACTGGTGACTCCCGTTAAGGGTCTGAGGCGTTCTGGCTGTGTGGGAACTTTCCCCACCCTCTCCTGATGAGAGAACCCATCCGTGTGGGGGTGTGACTGACCACTGACCCCGGGGCCCAATCACTGACCCTGACCTTGGAGTGCGGCCCCCCTCAACCTTCATTGGATGGAATTCTCCCCTGAATCTCTTGTTCCCCAATAAAAGGCTACTCCCTGGCGTGCTCGTTCTCTCTCTCTCCTGCTGGCCCTGAGTAATCCCTGCTGCACTGCTGGGTGGTTAGAGGTGGGAACCAGAGAGGGGAGCCGTCTCAGACCTGGCAATAGAAATAAGGTAACTGAGTCTGTGTGTTTTATATCTATCTCTTCTAGCTAACTTTTATGCCAAGAACCTCATTAATGAAACCATTGTGCTGGCCGCATGGTGGAGCTCATGAATTCTGGTGTTGGGGTCTAAATTTACTCCCTTCGTGCTGAACCATTTAGACCACTAACCTACTACCTGCCTTTGTGTTAGGTCAGAATCCTGCTGTCTGTAAGTTCTCAAGACACCCCGCCTTTTGCAACTTTCTATGCTATAAAGCTGCGCTCCTGGAGAGCTGGGGTGCTATTCTCTGACCCAAGGATTTCGGGAGAAGGACAGCCCCGGCTGGTCAGAATTACAGGCTTGCTTTAATTTGATTTAAAATCGGAGTCGGTGGTTTAACAGTAAGTTTCCCAGCATCTGGGAACCTGTTGTAGCAACAAAAACCAAACAGGATGGACAGTGGGTTTATTAATTCGTTGCCGTGGTAATCATTTCGCTGCGTCTGTGTGCATCAAAACACCCTCCTGAGGACTTTAATCATAAACAGATTAATGAAGATGGCATTCACAGAAGTGAAGGGCAGGAAGGCCCGGGAGAGGGGGGCAAGCCAATGAGGGTCAAGAAGGAGAAGGAAACGGCTTCATGAAAATAACATCCAGAGTCAAGAAGGGTTCAGGAAGGGCCAGAGGCAGCAGAGGCAGGCGTCACAGAGACTCTCAGAGAAGAGAGAGGGAGGAAGGCTCCGGGACACAGAGGTCCCCTCTAAACACAGCCAAGTCTAGGGCAGGACCCTGAGGGACGGCGGGACTCCATTCCAGGCCCGGCTCATGGTGGGGAGCCGAGGACGCCCGTGTCCCTGCGGACTTCAACTCCAGCATCTCGAGGCAAGGCTCAGACGGCTCTCCCAGCTGGGCTCCCTGCTGCCCGGGCACACCTCTGTTGCCCTGCCAGGTGGCCAGCCATAGAGCTGGACCAACAGGAGAAGGCACCAGCTGACCGTGCTCCCCTTCCTGGGACAGGGAGAGGATTCTAGGAAGGAAAGGGGAGAACATGACCCCAACCCACAGCAAGTCCCCCCAAGTCCACGGAGGCAAACCCCACAGCTAAGTCCTCACCCGTAGGAGGGGATGAGCCACCAGGCCCTCAGTGGACCCAGAGCCCTTCCTCCCTGGGCATGTGTGGGTCTGGAGATGGCTCCCAGGACAAGAGTACAAGTGTCCTCCTGTAAATGGAGGCTCCCACCACCATCTGACCCCAGCCCCAGGACCCGAGGCCAGAACCTGCTGCTCCTTCTGTGGCTCTGACCAGACAGGCTGCTGCCCGGCCCTCGCTGGCGTGGAGACTCAGAGGACCACAGACGCTGACGGGGTGGAAACAGGGAGGCGTCTGGCTCTCGGGCTCCCTACCCCCAGCTCAGCTGCTCAGGTCGCAGACCCCAGACACCAGGGTGAGGCTCAGGGCACACTGAAGTGGACAGGATGCTTCAGGTGACCTGCAGCTCTAGGGGCTCCGGGATGGCCGTCCACCTGCAGGTCCACACATGCAGATGCACAGCTGTGAGTGCTAACGGGAATTCGGGGGGCTTTCTGGGCTCCACCTGCATGTCCACAGAGGCATGGCAGATGCTGCACGGCCCCTCCAGGGACCAGTCTCACCGTCCAGTCCCCACATTGTGCCAGCTGAGGTCCCTTGCTGGACCTTCACTGCTGACTCCTTCCTGGACCCCCACCCTGCTCCCCCTTCCTCCCGGCTCACTGGCCTCCTGGCTGTGGGACACTATTGTCCGCCCTTCCTGGAATTACAAGCCCCAAGCACCAAGTGCCGCTGTGGCCCCAGGGTCCCGGGCATGTCCACACACCCTGGACGTTGATCCTGTGACTACCCCTCTCCCGTTCTGGGTGCTCCTCACCAGCTTGCTGGCAGAAAGGGGGACTCACCAAGACGTCTCCTGGGTGAAGATGCCCCGCCACCTCCCTGTCCTCTTGCCGTCCAGCTGCAGCAAGGCCCGGGCAGGTGTGGGGGGACCACGCAGGGGGTGGGTGCCCTCAGCGCTCTCACAACCCAGCCCAGGAAGCCCCTGGGTGCAGGTGACACACGGCCACGTGGTCAGATTCAGCGGACCTCCCCCAGAGACTCTCGTGGCTCAGCACCCACCCTGGACGTGCGAGGGGCCACATGACATATGGCCCAAGTGTCCCACAGGGCAAGAAGGTCCCTCACACCTCTGCTGACATCCTCCTCAGTCACACCTGGGACAAAGACGCTGTCAGGGACATTAAGTGAGACCAAAATCTCAAGGGGGTCCCTGGGCAGAGAGCAGAGGCCGGGTCTGCCCCTGGAGAAGACATAGCACCTATAGGAGCCCCCGTGGGCCAGGCTCACAGGGGACATGGGAACCAGCTGTGGTTCTGGTGGGAGCAGTTCTGGGGCAGGGAGGCGGCTCTGTCTCTGCACAGAGTGAAGACGTCATGGGAAGAAGCTGTGTGACAGGGCAGAGCCACCTGTCCCCCTGAGGCCACCAGGGACCTGGGCTGAGCAGTTGGGCAGGGCATTTCCTCATATGTTAGGAGGGAGCCGTGCCCATGTCACCGTCCCGTGGTCTGACCTGAGAGAGGGAGGACAGAGACAGAGTCAAGGGGAGTTTAACCCCAGGTCAGGAGTCACTAGGACAAAAACCAAACTTCTCTTCTTACTTTTTGTGACCCAGAATGAGAAGAATCAGTGCTGTCCCAAGAGGTGTGTCCCCGGGGACACCAGTGGGAAGAGACGGGGGGGGGGGGTGCGTAGAGGGAGCAAAGCCTGAGGGCAGGTCTGTGCTGGGCACCCCTGTGGGGCCAGCTGTCCCTCACCTGTCCACCCTCTCAGTGGGTCACCACACCCTGGCCAGGCTCCTTCCTTCCATGCACCCAGCAGGAAGCCCCCGCATGGACAGGCACCCCCTGGAGGCAGACCTCGGCCACTTCCTGGTCTCCCCAGGGGCCCTCTCTGATCTCTGCTCCATGCAGACCTAACAGTCACATCTAGGCTCTGCAGAGGAGGTCACAGAACTTCCCTGACGGTCACTGGAGCAGAGCTGCGCTTACCAAACATCCTGAAGTCCCGAGGCCCAGGTTCCAGTCCCTTAAGACACTCCAGGGCAGCACGCTGCGTGGGTGTGGGGCAAGCCACCGGGGTGTGGTCCAGCAGGCTGCATCCTGACCCTGTGAACAGCGAAGTCAGACCTGCTCGGCGTCAGGGCACCAACAACATCAGCCCACCTCCCAGGTGGGCTCCCCTGTGTTCCTCACCTGCGCAGATCCTTAGTGACCAGGGCATTGCAGGGCCCTCCCGAGCTTCCTGGAGTTGGTGTCGGAGCCTCTGGCTTAGCGCTCAGACTTGAGCATCTCTGCTCTGCGTCCTACCTTCACACACACACACACACACATGCACACACACACGCACACGCGCACACGCGCACACCTCACTCGCTCCAGGCAACGTCACCCATTCCACTATACCTGCCCGAGCCCAGCCTAGCCCAGCCTGGAGACCAGCCCCTGTCCCTAGGAATTTGACTCCTCGAAGTGCCTCAGATAAGCGGATCCCTCACCAGTCCTTCACAACTGGCCTATTTCACGTAGCACACTGGCCTCGAGGCCCGTCCACACTGCCCTCCTGAGGCTGGACAAGACTCTGTGATACACAAGTCCCACAATTTCACTGACCCATCCTGCCCTCCACCAGCCCACTTGGGCTCTAGGTGGCGTGCCAGCACCAGACAGAGCCCTGTGGCTTGATTTTCCTAGGAGATGGGAACAGACGTGACTTGTGCCCTCTGTGTCCCATTGAGACCAGCACAAGACAGAGGGGGAGCTGTCCCCTTTCCTAGTGCTGAAGTTGGAGGAAGGCTGAACCCGGTTGGCCCGGACCTGCGCCTGGAATGCAGCACCAGGGCCGCCTCAGGGACACGCTGTGAGACAAGCTGCTCCGTGCCACCGAGAAGCAGGCACTCCTCCTGACGCGTGACTGCAGCGGAGGAGGCGTGTCCCATTCTCTCTGAGAGGAAGCCAGCCATGCGGGAGGCTGCCCTCTGGCGGCGGCCCCTTCCTGTGCCCCACCGACCTCGGCATGCGGCCAGGCTAGCCTGCTGCCCCCCAGTCTACAGCCTCCCCCATGGGGCTCCGCCCTCACAGCCGTCCTTCAAGGCACCCATCGGGTCTCTAACCACCGAGATGGGGACCCAGCGCTGCCCCCCACAGGCATCATCTGTTGCCATCCCATCTTTCCCGGGGGAACAAGGAGGAACGGGGACATCCCGCCAGGGAGCTCTGATCCACAGGAGGTCCACCCGCCCTGCACCTTCCAGGGCGTGAGGAAGGCGCTGTGTGGAGTCGCTGCAGGACCCGCTCGTGCCACTGTGTCCTGCAGCGTGACCCACACCTCAGGTCACATCTCCGTGGGAGGCGTGTTCTGACCCTGACGGGAAACAGGCCACCAGGACGGGGCGTAGCCCCGGTCTGTCACCCACATCCGCAAACACAGCACCTGAGTGAGAGGACCGGAGTGTGGCACCAGGAACTCTGGAGCCACAGCCAGGAGAGGAAGCACAACGGCAGCCCTGGTTGTCGCCCCATGAACAAGCCTTGGCTCTGAAGGTTGGGAGGAGCAGGGCCCGGAGCTCCGAGGGTCTTATTCTGTGTGAAGCTCATGAGCTGGAAAGAGTAGTGGGGGGGGGCCTGTGAGGCGGGTTTGGAGACGGAGCAGACAGATTCTGGAAGGACAGCATCTCCAAGTGCCCGCGGGGGTCCCTCCCTGTGGAGGGACCTGGCCTCGGTCACACCTGTGAGGCACGTTGGTCATTCCTTGGTCTCAAGCACCCCTTTTCCTGTAACCACAGGAGGCCTTACCCGCAAGCCGGCTCTGGGGGTCTCCACGGGGGCCTCTGCGTGGGCGGCACTCCCCCGTGAAACAGGGCTTCCTCCCTGGGTGTGGCGGATGCTGGTGTTGAGAGAAGACGGTGTCATGAGTCCACATTATGAAGGGACAGATCCTCAATTGAGGAGAATATGTGCCAAAGTCACTAGGACGTCGCCGAGGCTGGTGTGACATTAGTGTCTTTCTGACTGCGAACAGTGATGCTGAAGGAGGGTCTGGGTTTGCCGGGTCAGTGGGGCGAGGGAAAGGGACAATGTCCACTCTTCCAGTCACTCAATCTGCCTTTATTCCTTTTTCTGAAATGTCCTTCTCACTCGTCAGGTGAGGAGAGGGGTCTCATCTCTCTCCCTCTTCTCCTAGCCTCCAGGGCTCCATCAAGGGCTTCGGACTTGGATCCAAAGGCCCCATCTCTAAACCCCACAGTCAGTTAATATCTCACAACACGGGATTGAATCCAACACAGACCAGGGAGGGAGGCGAAGAGGGACAGGGAAGTGCTAGGGAAGGCCATTGGCCAGTCGTATCCATGTCTGAATCTATGACAATGACTCCCACTATTACATAGGATGTGCTGTGCCAATTAAAACATTAAACAAAAACAAGTGTCGACACATGAAGGCTTGGGAGACCCACTCCAATCTCACCCCAGCCACGGCATCCCGGCACGACATTCCAGCGCACCCCTCCCAGTGGTGCCCACAGACAGGACCAGTCATCATAATGTCACATCAGCTGGTTCCTCCGTGTTTAAGACGGGATGCTCTCCGTGGCTGGTGGACATCAGGTCACAGTGGTGACAGACAATGCCCGAGAGCTCACTTTAGTTAATCTCTCAGGAATCCAAATCGGCTGCTGTTCTCCCTGTGGAAACACACAAACAGACCCCTGACTCCAGACAATTACTGGGTCAGGACCTTTCCATTGTCCTGTTAGAATATCCTTCCAAAGTACCTTGGGCTTATGTACATTTTTTGGACACATATGCCTTTCTGCAGCACTAAGTCCTGATGAATCCAAATTTAAAAAGTTTAGAGTAAAAACAGTTTTTTAAGTTTATCTTTGGGGAATATATACCCCTTCCCAATTCCTTCTTTTTGCTTTAATAAGTACATTTTAATATTTTGATGAGCTCTTTCAACTATGCCTTGTCCCTGTGGATTGTATGGGATTCCTGTTATATGAGTAATGCCAAGTGATGAGCAAAATTGTTTAAAAGAGGTAGAAGAATAACCAGGGGCATTATCTGTTTTTAATTGTTTTGGAACGCCCACAGTGGCAAAATTTTGTAAGCAATGAGCTATAACATCTTTAGTTTTTTCTCCGGCATGAAGGGAACCCATCAAAAATCCAGAAGAAGTATCAACTGTAACATGCAAATATTTTAATTTTCCAAATTCTGGCAAGTGTATGACATCCATCTGCCAAATATGGTTAGGTATCAATCCTCTAGGATTGACTCCAAGATTAACTTGTGGTAAAAAGGTCACACAATTTTGACATTGTTTTATTATTTGTCTAGCTTGTTCCTTAGTTATTTTTAAATGCTTTTGTAAAGTATTAGCATTGACATGGAACTTTTTATGAAAATTTGTAGCTTCTTCTAGTGTAGAGAAAATATTATGTCATGTGTAGTTTTATCTGCTAAATCATTGCCCAAACTAAGGGCTCCAGGCAATCCTGTATGTGCCCTGATATGTCCTATAAAGAATGGATCTTTTCTGTCCCAGATTAGACTTTGTATAGTGGAAAACAATGAGAAAACAGTAGAGAAATGGGAAATCCTATCAGCATCTTCAAGGGATATTATAGCATTAACTATATACTGACTATCGGAAAATAAATTAAATACAGAATCTTTAAACATAACAAAAGCTTGTAATACTGCATTAAGCTCTACCTTTTGAGCTGATTGTTTGGATACTAAAAATGTAAAAGTTTGATCAGGTGTAATTATTGCTGCTGTACCATTATTTGACCCATCAGTGAACATATTTGGAGCATTCATGATAGGTGTTTTTCTTGTCATTTTTGGAAAAATTACAGAATGCGATGACCAAAAAGATAATAAAGAATTAAATGGTAAGTGGTTATCAAATAAAACATTAGATTTGCACATGATTATTGCCCAAGTATTTAACTCATTAGCTAACTCATCAATTTGATTCATAGTATATGGAGTAATAATTTTATTGGGTGAAATTCCAAACACTCCCTTTGCTGCTCTTATTCCTTTGAGTATTAATCGTCCTACAGCCTCAGGATACCTAGTAAGAATAGTGTTAGGAGAATAAGATAAATGTATCCATAATAATGGACCTTCTTGCCAAAATACTCCTGTAGAAATATTTTTGTTGGTAGTACAATAAATAATAAAGGCAAACTTATATCAATTCTATCCAAATGCATATTTTCCATATATGTTTCAATGATTTTTAATGCCTTTCTTGCTTCAGGCGTTAACATGCGGGGTGAACTTGGATCTGATGGACCTTTTAGGATATCAAATAAAGGTCCCAACTCTCCTGTTGGTATACCTAGATAAGGCCTTATCCAATTTATGTCTCCTAATAACTTTTGAAAGTCATTAAGTGATTTGAGTTGATCTACTCATATTTGAATTTTTGGTGGACGGACCATGGTTGAGGATAATAGAACTCCTAAATAATTAATTGGAAAATTTAATTGTACTTTATCTATTGCTATCTCTAGATTATAATTTTTAATAAGTTTATAAGTGTGGCATAACATTCTAGACATGTGTTTTTATCTTTGTGTGCTAATAATACATCATCCATATAGTGAAATATTTGTAGTTCAGGATTTTGATTTCTAAGTGATTGGATTACTTTGTTAACATAAATTTGACACATAGTTGGGCTGTTAGCCATCCCTTTGAGGGAGTACTTTCCACTCATATCTCTGATCAGGACCTTTATGATTTAGTGCAGAGATAGTAAATGCAAAACGTGGACTATCCTCAGGATGAATTGGAATTTAAAAAAACAATCTTTAATATCTATAACTAAAACATACCAAGTTTTTGGCAAAGCAGACAATTGAGGAATCCCCGATCGAGCAGGTCCCATAATAACCATCTCATTATTAATGGCTCTTAAATCTTGCAATAATCTCCATTTACCAGATTTCTTTTTGATGACAAAAATGGGAGTATTATGGGGAGATATGGAAGGTTGTATATGTCTTTCCGCTAATTGTTGTTTGACCAGGTCATGGGCTGCTTGTATCTTTTCTTTAGTCAGGGGCCACTGAGGAACCCATACTGGTCTTTCTGATTTCCATGTAATTTTTATTGTCTAAGTGGCCCTTTGTGAAAATCCAACCCATGTCTGTCTGTTCCTTGATCTATTTGTATTGGTGCTGTTATACCTTGTTCTTGTTTTTCTAATCTTTTTCCTTTCCTAAAAGCTTGTCTAGTCATAACAGTGGGTGCATTTTGGTTGATATTATTTGTTAATGTCAAACCTAATTGATCTAGAACATCTCGTCCCCATAAATTTACGGGAAGATGATCCAATACATATGGTTGTATAGTTCCTTTACATCCTTCAGGATCCTTCCAATCTAATACCATTGCACTTCTATGGGATTAGTTGCCACTCCTAGGCCTCGAAGCATTTGAGTGGCTTGTTGTAATGGCCAATGTTTTGGCCATTCTTGACGAGAGATGATGCTAAGGTCTGCACCAATAGCCCATTAAATTCATGTCCTTGAATATTTAGTTTTAGCATGGGGCGAGAATCTAAATTTAAAGAAGGCATAGCTCAATCTACACCTGTGGAAATCCCTTGGAACCTCTTTCTATAGCATGACTGGAAAATTTATCATGTAGGCTTGGTATTATTAGTAACTGTGCTATTCTATCTCCTGGTGAAATTACTGATATACCCTTTGGAGAACTGGCTATAATTTTTATTTCACCTTCATAATCGAGATCAATTACCCCAGGACTTATCATTAGTCCTTTTAGAGTAGAAGAGCTGCATCCCAATAATAAGCCTACTGTTCCTTTGGGAAGAGGTCCTTTTACCCCTGTGGGAATGATTTGAACTCCCATCTCTGGAGTTAGTACTGCTCTGGCGGAGGCGCAGATGTCCAACCCTGCACTCCCTCTGGTTTGTCTGATGAGGGATCTGATGGACAACGTGTCCTGGGCACTACCCTGATGAGGTTGCTGGGTTCCTCCAGTGCTCCGTATATTTGTGGTTTTGGGCCCCGAAGCATTGGGCCCCCCTGTCCATTTTTTGGCAATGGAGCCCGATGCCTTTCTCCACGATATCGTGGATAAACACCTGGTCCTTGTTCATGTCTTGATAATGGAGTACCCTCTATAGTTGTTTGAGAACGGCACTCATTAGCCCAATGTCTCCCTCTACAGCATCGTGGGAAAATACCCAGTATTCTATTCCTTTGATACCTAGTTTTGTTAAACCCTCCTCCTATGGGGCAATTCCTTTTAAAATTTCCTGTTTGTTCACAATTGTAGCATGTTCTTGGCCTGGCATCTAAAGCCTGTTGTACTGCAGCTGCCAAGACTTGCCCTTGTTTATTAATGTCTCTGACATCTAAAGCCTGTTTTATTGCAGCTGCCATGACTTGCTCTTGTTCATTAAGGTCTCTACATAATATAATGTATGTGTTTAAATCTTCATGTTTCCATGGTCTAATGACTTCTCTGCACCAACGATTCGCTTGCTCATAAGCCAGTTGTTTTATTAATGGCATTGCTTGTTCTGTATTCCCAAAAACTCTGGTAGCTGTTTGAATAAGCCTATCTACAAATTCAGCATAAGGTTCATTAGCTCCTTGTATTACCTTAGATAATTGACCTTGTAAACCTCCATGTCCTTGTAAAGCCTTCCATGCCCTAACCACCTCTGCAGCAATTTGTGCGTATATGCCAGGATCATATGTAGTTTGTTGCTGCTGATCCTCATAAGGTCCCTTTCCTAACAACATATCTAGATTTCTCTGAGGATAACCAGCTGCTGAATTTCGCCTAGCCGTCTCCTTGCAAAATTCCTCATTGGCAACCTTCCATAACAGGTATTGTCCTCGATTTAGCACAGCTTTACACATATTAGCCCAATCTGCTGGCATCATGTTCAAGTTATTAATGGATTCGACCAAGCTTACAGTGAAGGGTGCTTGAGGACCATAGGTTGTTACAGCCTCTTTTAGCTGCTTCACTGTTTTGAAATTTAAAGCACAGTGAATTCACTGCCCTCCTGCCTCAAATACAGGGCATGTTAATATTTGAGATCCTGTCTCAGGATCCCAACTATCAACTACAGGGGTTGGGGGCCTCCCAACATATGCAGGTGGCGCTGTTGGTTGAACACTTATGCCCTCTGGTGATAGAAAGGTGTTAGTAGCAGTCTCCTGTAGAGGTGGCACTGTTGGTTGGACACTTACACTCTCTGGTGATAGAAAGGTGTTAGTAGCAGTCTCCTGTTGTAATTTTTCCCCTGATGGCTTTTTCTGCTCTAAGCTTTCTTCCTCTATCTGACTAGTTCAAGAGACCTTCTCTTTTACTTGAATCTTTTCCTCTGTCTGACTAGCTCAAAAGACCTTCTCTTTTACTTGAATCAATATGTCTTCTCCTTCCTCTACCTTTGTCTGAACTGAAGGCTTTGGACTAAGCAAACCAGATATGTACGTCCACAATGTCAATGTGCCAACTGGCAGAGTCCCTGGATTGTTCTTTTCTATTATTTTTAAATCTTCACCATGATGGTTCCATTGTGATATATTCAACAACTCCTCCTTAAAAAGCCATGGGCTGCATTTTTGTATTGTATCAACGTATGCCCTGACTGCTCTCGATTTTACTGGGAAACCTCCTTGCTCTAACAATTTACTTAACACTCTTTCGGTTTGTTTTTTACTAATTGCTGATCCCGTATTTCTACTATAATACAACCCAACAAGATGACGCCAAACAAAACCGAGACAGAATGAAATAAAAATGGAACAAAAATTCATTATATCAGCCTTTCTATCCTCCTGACATGTGCATCCGTCCTTTCTCCCTATCTGTTCCTCAGACGCAAATAGTTTTTCCTCAGATGTGAGCGGTTTTTCTTCCCTCTCACTCATCTCCAGGGACAGGAAAGTTAAAACAAAAGTGAAGCAAAACAAAAGAGGAATCTTAAAATGGCTACCCATCCTCTCGCCCTGCCCTCAGGGGCGAGCAGTTTACTTACCCTCAGTCGCTCCCCGTGGGAGCCACCAAATGCCGCAGTCTGTCTGGGCACAATTCAGGAGCCACTTGTCAAAAGAAACTAACTTTATTTTTAGAACCACAAACGCCAAACAAAACAGCTCCTCAGGGAAAATCCTCAGAGCCCAACTGCCACCACCAGCTTCCCACAAGCCTCTCTCACAACCACACAAGCCTCTCCCACTCCCACAATCCTCCTGCTCTTGAGGCCGATTGGCTGGGTCATGTGGGCGGAGCCAAAGAAGTCCCCCAATGAGCAGCTCCGTGGTCTGAAAGGGCAGGGAAACAGCCCAATGAGCATCACCGCAGAGGAGCCAATCAGCTAGAAGTTGCTGGGGCCGCTGTGAGCCAATCATCAGCCGGCAGCTGGAAGTTTGCTGGCAGCTGGAAGTTTGCTGGGGCCCCTTTGGCTGTGGCTCTCAACAGTGTCCACCTGAGCAACTGGGACAGGGCGTGGCTGCTGTGGGGCTGGGAAACCCGGAGGAGGGGACGCCCAGGGGGGACCAGTGGTGCGCCCTGGGCAGGCGAGGCTGGGGAACTTCCCACCTGGGGGAAGCACCCGGCAGGACGTGCCATGCCACACAGAGGCCACGGCTGGCAGCTGGTCCTCACCCAAACAGTCGTGTGTGGAGGTCACAGGCAAACGAGCAGGAGGGGTCATTGTAGGCTTTAGAACTGGATTCTAGTCAGGGTGGCACGACTCAGTCAGTTTGCCTGAAGTGGGTGGATCCACTTGGTGCAGTGAATTTGTATCAGTTATTAAAGGACGCTGCCGCAGAGCCGTGGGGTGGCCTGAGCCAGGTCTCCAGCAGGTGGCAGTGTTGGACATACCAAGTGGGAGCTGCCAGAAACCCACACCGGCTGGGAGGTGGGCGGGCAGGGCACCCGGCCAGCAAGCCACCGCGCAGCGCTACCCCTGGCCCTGACAGGAGGAGCTGGGGGTCACAATCTGAAAATGGCTCATTGAAATTGGGAGTGGGCAAAGGGAAGGGCTATCGTTAAAATGGCTACAATTTGATCTTACTTCCCAATTAAGGCTGAATACTACATTCTGAAAATGGACACCCGGACTTCTATTTCTCACAGCTGGATCCGGGGCCACAGGGGTACGTTTTTAGGGGGCCTTCTATGGGGGCCTGCGACCTGGCCAGCAACCTGAGTGCACCAGGGTCACAAAGCAACTGCTTTGTGTGCTGAGAGCCACCAAGCTCCATACCGCCCTCTGGTGCCCGTGCGTGGAACCGCAGAGCCAGGCCTCGGGAGTGCAAGACAGACTTTGAGAGGAGACCAGGATACTCAGGGCTTAAAACTCCAAGCCTGGTGCCAATAAATAAATAAATAAATAAATACCCCAAGCCTGCATGTCCACGGGGATGGCCGTGGCTTTAAAATGCATATTTAACAGTTCCACCTCTTTGCTGTTCCTGTGTGTTTGGCGGCTTTGGTCCCTTTCCTGCAGTTATTCACGAAATACCCGACAGTGTGCTGTGGTCCCTCCGGTCTGATCTGCACAGGTGCTGAAATACCACACCGTGTCGGGTAAATATGAGCAAGTATCATGCGATGGTCAAAATTATTTGAATGTTTAAGGAGAAGGAAATGTTAACTACTCGGATTTGGTCAGCACACACAGTGTATATGAAGTTCTCACATAGTACTCCATAAACTTGTACGACTAAAACAATAGTTAGAAAATATATATATAAATTCTTTAAAGACAGCAGCAACGCAGCCCGTGTTGGTGGAGGCCCGACCTCTCCTACGGGGACATGGCAGGGCTGTGTCCCTGCTCCCGTGTATCTGCAATGCCTTCCTGGACATAAGGCCCCTGGGTCTGAACACAAGCA
This sequence comes from Ictidomys tridecemlineatus, assembly GCF_052094955.1. Lineage (NCBI taxonomy): Eukaryota > Metazoa > Chordata > Mammalia > Rodentia > Sciuridae > Ictidomys > Ictidomys tridecemlineatus. The sequence continues at coordinate 2,359,837 of NC_135491.1, read as the reverse complement.
CATTTGAAATGTCACTGCACATTTGTGACATCCTTTCAGCACCAGGTCTCTTTTCTCTTAGGTGCGTTTCCAAGAAAGCCCCTGTTCTCTGCCCACCCAGGTCTCCTGGTAACTCTGGGAGACGAGGGGACCCTCCATTGTGAGTCAGACTTGGGGACTTGACTTCTGTCCCAACAGCAAGAGGAAGCCCCCACTCCAGACTGTGGTCAACTGAAAGATAAGGGACTCTTCCCCTGGGCTGTCTCCACGGACCTGCCAGTTCTGACCGTTTCCTTCTCAAAGAGCCATTCGAAGCGTGGCCACTCCTGACTGGCCTCTTCCGCCAGGGTTCTCAGCGTGCCCGTCTTGTGGCGTGTTCCGTCCCTCTTTTTTAATTGGGGTAAAATGCACATCACGTAAAATGTGCACGTGGCATTGCCACCAAACACACTCCCGCTGCCCAGCAACCGTCTCCACCGTCCACCTCCAGGACCATTTTCATCTCACAAAGCTGAAACTCTGGGCTGGGGTGTGGCTCGGTGGTAGGGCAATTTCTCTGCGTGCATGCCCCAGGTTCCATCCCCAGCACCACAAAAAGCACCCTGAAAACTCACCCATCCAAAAACGCCCCGCTCACCCCTCCAGTCACGGGCCCACCATCCTTCCTGCGGTCTCTGTGGTCTCTTTTCCTTTCTGTGACTGGCTCGTGTCACTTAGCATAACCCCTCAAAGCCCACCCACCTGCAGCATATAGCAGGGTCTTCTCCTTTTTAAGGCGGAACATTCCCTCACGCATCTCTACCACATTTTGCTCATCCATCATCTGTAGTAGACATTTGGTTGTTCCCGTCTTTGGATATCCTGAGTGTCGTGCTATGAACGAGGGTGTAGGAATACCTCTTTGATATCTGCCTTCAGTTTGTCTGTACATATGACCAGAAGTGGAATTGCTGTACTATGAGCTATGGCTACATCCCATTTTATTTTTTATCTTGAAACAGGGTCTCTGTAAGTTTCCCAGGCTGGCCTTGAACTTGTGATCCTCCTGCCTCCGTCTCTGGGGTAGCCGGAATTACAGATGTGCACCACCACGCCTGGCCTTTAATTCCATTCTGAATTTTTTGAGGAAAGTTTTATTTCTTTTTATTATCTAATAACATATAGCTGTATGAATAAGTTGAAATTTGTTTCCTTATTCAACTGATACAATCTAATGTTAATTGATAGTGAGGCTATTGTGAATCATTGCTACTTTCTGGCTATTATAAATGATGTGCTGTGAACTTTCACAGAAATCAAGACAGTGCAATTTTAGTAAAAAGCTGATCATAGACCTAGAAAGAACAGAGAGCCCAGAGACTAACACAAATATGACCACTTATTTTTTTGACAAAGGAGCCAAAAAAATTCAATGGAAAATGGAGAATTTACTTAGCAAATGGGATTAAAGAATTGGATAACCATATGCAATAAAATAACTTAAACTCAAATCCCACACCTCTTACAAAAATCAACTCAAGGTGGGTCTCTTTCCACTGATTTTTGTCTTCTTCCATTTCTTTCATTAGTTTTGTAATCATCAGAGCACAGATTTTTCACTTCCTGGTTAATTTGGTCTTGAGTATTTTTGATGCCATCACAAATGGATTGTCTTCTTGCTTTCCTTTTAGGATAAGTTGTTCTTTGTGTGAAGCAATGAAACTGATTTTTGCAGGCTGAGGGCTTGCGGTCTTTGGAGTTTCTGACATGTGCGTTGCATCATCTGCAATAGAGATAGCTTCAGTTCTTCTCTGACTTATGTGCCTTGTTTCTTTTTCTTGTCCGATTGCTCTTGCTAGTGCTTCTAGTAACAAAGTGGAATAGAGGGCCTCCTCGTCTTGCTCGTGATCTCCAGGGAAAAGCATCCAGTCTCCCACCGTGCGGAATGTTCTTTTATCAAGCTGCAGGATGCCTCCTGTTCCTAGCTTGCTGGTACTTTCTTTCATCGTGAATAAGTGCTGGGTTTTGTCACACACCTTCTCTACATCAGTTGATAAGATTGTGTGGCTTGTATTACAGGGTCCTCAGGGAATCTGAACCCATAGGGTACGGAGAGATTTGTCATGAGGAATTGGCTCAGGCATGATGGAGACTGAGAAGCGTCATCATCTACCTTCTGCCAGCTGGAGACCTGGGACGACCAGTGGTGTGACTTGCCCAAGTCTAGGGGTCTGAGAGCTGGGAGGCGATGAGCCAGGATGCTCCAGATCCAGCAGAGAGGCAGCAGGAAAGGCAGGACTGCCCTTTCCTCTGCCTCTTGCCCCACTCGGGCCCTCCATGGACGGGATGATGCCCACCACCAGGAGGGTCCGTGGATAAGTGACACACCCACCCAGAGTGAGGCTCCTGTGGGCACCAATGGCCCAGGAGGCCCATGCAGCATCACCATCTCAGGACTCTGCCCCTATCTGGCAATGCAGGGGGCCTCTCGACTGCTCCCCGGGGGTCCCTCCTGCTGAGCCAGGCCTCCACCAGGAACCCCAGCAGGATCAGCAGGATGACACCACCCAGGCTCAGCCTGAGCATGTTCACCTTGTAGGAATTCCAGGAGGCAGACCCTGCAGAGAAGAAACGGGTGGGGTGGGGGTTCCAGGATGGAGAATCACGCCCAGAAACACACACAGAGCGGACTGTGAGCCCAGCCAGCTGCCCAGGGAATTGAGGTCCCGGTTCCCAGGTGGTGTGGCTACGTAGGTGGCCCCTGGCACAAGGCACCTGGCAGAGGTGGTGAGGAGGTGCTGAAGTCTGGCCCAAACCCCTGCTGGCCACCTGCCTGTCTGGAGGACTGGGCCCCAGATAAAGTCACAGGAACTAGGGGACCACCTTCTCCAGGGCTGGTCTGCCAAGGCCCTCTCCTCTGGTTTTTTTTGAGAGGCTGCTACCCTCACAGGACCCTGCCCTGTCCCCAGAGGCTCTGGGTCAACCCCTCAGCACTGGGCAAGTGGACAACCCTTGATCCTACAGAGAAGGTGGGCCGTGGGGCTCACCTCTTCCTGAGAGCCTCAGGGGCTCACTGGGGCCTGACCACAGCGAGGGGGAGGAGCTTAGAGAACCGTAGCATCTGTAGGTGGCCCCGCGGGCCTCCTCGCTGGCGTTCAGGGTGAAGTTGGCCTGGAAGAACCCGCGTTTATACTGAGATCTGAGGCGCTGGGTGACGTTGGCACTGCCCTCCTGGGACAGGAGGAACAGGTCGAACCACATCTCTGAGCGGCACTGCAGGGTCGTCCTATGCTGGGGTGCCCCAGAGGGGCCCTGAACAGCCGAGAGCTGAGGCTCTTTATACACTCCTAGAGGGAGAAAGCCACAGTGAGTGCCCATGTGGCCCTCCCTCACCCAGCCTTCGACTCCCTGCACGGGCCCTCTGTCTCCCGGGCTCCTGCCCTGGCCTCCCCTCTCCCTCTGCCATCCTCTGGCAACCCATTCTCCCATGGCCACCACAACCCTTTTTCCAACCAGGTATGCCTCAGTGGTGGAGCAGAAGCTTGCTGTGCACCAGGCCCTGGGCTCAATACCCAGAACCCAATGAAAAGGCACAAAGGACATTTGGTGCCCAGGCTGCGCAGACCACTGGTGGGTGGACCTGGCCCCAGGCTGTCCTGGACGCAGTCCAAAGTCACTGGATGGAGATGGACGAGACAGCGAGATATGAACCCACACTCTGAGACACAAGACAACGATACTGTTTGTAAAGCCAGGCCTGAAAGGCACAGGTGGTGGGCCTGCAGGTGCCGGCTTCTGCGGGCAGAGTCCCTGAGGGCCAGGGGAGAAGAGGGCCCAGATGCGGGCTGAGCACAGGATCCCAGCCAATGAGCATTAGTAACAAACACCCGCAGCGTCCACAGCGGTCCCTGCGCCCTGAGCGGGGTGAGGGCGTCAGCAGGATGGCTCGCTGAGCCTCACCAGGGGAGGAGAACCCCGAGCGAGCGGGATGTTGTGGGGTGGAAGGGAGAGGGGAGGGTCAAGGCACACCCCAGGCCTGCGCTGAGCAGTCCAGCCTCAGAGGAGCCCACGAGAAGGGAGGAAGGGCCCCCGGGCTTGAAGGACTCTTGGTGAGCTGAGCGCAAAGTCCTTATTCGCGTCCACAAAACGTGTCACCAGGCAGAGGGCCGGATCATTGTCCTGTGCCTCCACCCACCAGCGGCCAGCAGGGAGACCACCTGCCCAGCCTGATGATTCTTAGGGCCCACAGCACACCCTTCAGATCCAAGCCAGCCAGAGCCCCGGCGGCCAGCACTCCTCCCGGGCATCGCCCCACAGGTGGCAGCCCTCTGCCCTGCCCCAAGAGCCAGCAGCCCCACACCAGAGCCGCTGAGCCTACTCTAACCACCACCCCACACCGCTGCCCTGCCCTCCCAGCTCTGCCTCCTCTTGGCCCTGCCTCTGGGCAAGCTCCGGGCCTTGGCCCTGCCTCTCCCTGGCCACCGGCTCCTGATCTGTGGCCTCACAACACGTGAGTAATAATGAGACCCCCATTTTACAGCAGCCAGCACCACCCAGCCAAGATCAGCGGGTGGGGGGAGGGTAGAGGTGCCCAACAAAGGTTGGGAGGCCATGTTGTCCCCAGGCCAGTCTCCTGGGGCCTCGCAGCTGAGCAGGGGCCGGTTCACAGTGCAGGAGTGAGCGGGTGGTGGGACTGCTCAGGGACCAGCCACCATCCCTCCTTACACCCGCCCCCCCAGGGCTGCCAAGTGCCCTGGGGAGCCAGGTTCCCACGGGCACTGGACAGAGCTTCCTCACCTGTGACCATCAGCTCCAGGAGGTTGCTGGGAGCTGACCACTCGTGGAGGGAGGTGTTGACAGAGCCGTAGCATCTGTAGGTCCCCCCGTGGGCCTGGGTGGCAGGGGATAAGAGGAACTTTCCCTGGCCGCCTTGGATGGAGCCTGCAGGCAAGGCCAGCTCTGCTCCCTTGGACAGAAGGAACACGTCATAGGCGCTTGGTAAGTGACAGTGAAGGGTCACGCTCCCTCCTAAAGCCACCATGGGGCCAGGCTGGACCGAGAGGGTGGGTTTGTCCTTGGAGACACCTAGCGGAAAAGAACCCTGGTGTTACAAGGAGCATGAGGAGCCACGAGGAGCCACGAGGAGCCACAGAAGCCACAAGGAGCCACGAGGAGCCACAGAAGCCACAAGGAGCCACAAGAAGCCACGAGGAGCCACGAGAAGCCACAGAAGCCACAGGCTCCCATCAAGGCCGAGAGGAGAGTCGGGTTGCAGAGCCTGGGCTGGCCTCTTGTCTCCACCAGGATGACGGCCATGGCACGGCCCTGCCCAGGCCCCCAGGGTCTCTGTGGCTGGTGCGGGGAAGGGTCCATTCATCACCTTTCTGTCTTTTTTAATGGAGGTGAAATTCCCATAATGTAAAATTAACCCATTTCAAAGTGAATAATTCAGAAGCATTTAGTACGTGGACAAAACTGGGCCATTGCCTCCTCTCTCCAGGTCCAACAGAGGAACCCTGTGCCCAGAAAGCTGTCACGCGGTCACCCCTCGCCCCTCTGTGGACTTGTCCACGTGGGAGTTTCACATGAACTGAACCAGGCAGCGCGCTGTCTTTTGTGTCTGGCTGCTTCCACCAGCACTGACGTCACCGAGGTGCCGCTACGTTGCGCAATGTGCCAGTGTGCAGTTCTCTAGTGGCCAAGTGACAATCCATTGTGTGATAGGCCACAGGTTCCTTCTCCATTCAGTCCATGGAGGGACACTTGGGTTGTTTCCACCCTTTGGAAACCTGCCCTGGCGACCACGCGGCGTGTGGCCGTGTGCCTCCCTACTTCAGTTCGCCGAGGCCACTACTGCATTTTCTTCTCTCACTCACTCCAGGTGATGCTGACGTTGCCGTCCATGCTGTGACGCTAACAGGGCCACAGTGGCCCAGGAGACTCCCGGAGCTTCTCTTCATTTGCCCAAGACCCAGATTCTGGCCCTGTTCTGGGGTGGGGCTGAGCCATCAGGTGACCAGTGGGGGATGGCAGCAGGCAGCTGGCGAGCACAGCGAGGGCAGGGGTGGACAGAGGAGGACGGGGCCGGAGGGACAACAGGAGGGGCCCTCACCCACGACCAGCAGCTCCAGAGGGTCACTCCTCTCGGACCAGCTGTCCTGCGTCTTGTACTGACAGACATACGTCCCCGAGTGGCCGGGCGTGGCACGCTGGAGGGAGAACGTGGCCTCAGCCTGGGCGTCTCCCAGGCTTTCTTCAGCCCACACGCGGGAGCCTCCCACTTGCTGCACTCGCAGCCGAGCTGTCCCAGGAGGCCCTCTGCAGAAGATGGACACAGGGCTCCCCTGGGGGACCACCGGACCTGGCACCGCCCGGATGGAGGGCTTGGGGAGAGACCCTGGAAGGGAGACAGAACCGAGACAGAAGGTCCAGACGCCAGGAAGTCCCCCTGGGCTCGCCTGAGAGGCCCAGGAGCCCAGGGGTGAGCTCTCCCCGTCCACTTCCTGTCCACGGCCTTGGCCATGTCTCAACAGGGACGAGGCAGACCCTGCGTGCACCAGTGGGGTTTGCCTCAGCCCCGTCCCCCACCAAGCACTGCCGTGCCCCCCCTCCCCAGCCCCATCCCTCACCAAGCACTGCCCTGCCCCCCCCCCGCTCCCCAGCCCCGTCCTCCACCAAGCACTGCCCTGCCCCCCCCGCTCCCCAGCCCCCCACCAAGCACTGCCCTGGCCCCCCCCACTCCCCAGCCCCGTCCTCCACCAAGCACTGCCCTGCCCCCCCCCCGCTCCCCAGCCCCGTCCTCCACCAAGCACTGCCCTGCCCCTGGCTCCACAAGCTCTGGCCCACCTCATCCTCCCCGGACGCTCTTTCTCTATCTCTACACTCTCTTCTGCCCAACCTCCAAGTTATGCAGCAGCTCAAAAACTGTCCTCAGACCGCAGCTGGGCACTCTCCTGGCCCCCATGTGGTCTCCCTGGTTCCTGGGTTTCGACCCATCTCTAGGCTGGTGAGTCACAGTTATATCCAGTCCCAGACTCGTGCCCTAAACTCAAGACTCATGCCACCAACCCGGTGCATCTCGCTACGGGTGTAGACATCAACATCTCACACCATCAGGCCAGAGCTCCTGCTGGGGCCGACCCACCCCGACGGCCACCGGATACAGGCCCAGGTCCCCTTCAAGGAAAGGCCTGTCGCCCTGGCTGCTGGGGAGATGTCAGCCCTTCTGGGGAGAACCACCTCTCCCAGGTCCCCTACACCCAGGGACCCAGACACTTCATCCCAGTGCAAGACACGGTGACGGCCACCAGCTCCTGGAGGGTCAGCAAAGGCCATGCTGAGCAGGCATGTCACCTGGCCCCGCCTCTGTGTACTGCACGTGTCCCTGAAAAGCCATCTGTGAACTGATCCCCAGCAGGACGCAAGGAGATGGGGGGTAGGGAGGTAACCGGGGCGGGAGGACAGCCCCGTCATGGAAGGAGCGATTGGGGAAGAGATGGGGACAGCTTGCTTCTCTCTCCTCTCCACCCACAGGCAAGGAGGAGCCCCTGCCAGATCACAGCCCCCCAAGCCAACGCTGGCCATCAGTCCACCTCGGCCTTTCTCCCTGACCCAGAACCAACAGGGCTCTTCCAGCCAGTGGTGGCCAGCGCCCGCGCCCTCTGTCTGGGATGATCAGTCACCACCGAGTCAGCCTCCTGGGCCAGCCGCGGCCAGCGTCTCCGTTCTCCACCCAGTGCAGCGCAGTCCTTGTTAACACACCCACCAGATCCTGTCCCCACTCTGCCACCAGCCTCCAGGGCCTCCCTGTCTTGAGCAGTGTACAGGTCAGAGCACGTGATGGTGTGCAGGGTCCCCCACAAGGAGGCGGCCACCCGAGACATGGCCCCCTCATCCCAGAGTCTGCTTAGTGCCCAAGCAGAGGAACCCAAAGTCCACGTGTGCGAGCCCTTCCCACACCACTTCCCAAGGCCACCGTCGTGACGGAGGCATGTGCCCGTGGCAGCAGGGGAAGGACCCCGCAGCATGTTTGTGGCCTGTGGACCAGGAGTCTCAGGCTCCTGGTGAGACCCCAAGGTAGGAGGGGAGACAGCCCTCGGCCACGCGGGCCTCTTTCCCCAGGGAGGGGCAGGCCAGGGGAGAACTAGAAGGGCCCTCCCTCTCACAGTGGTGCCATTGCCCCAGCCATGGGCAGCACCGGCCCCTGGCACAGCCGTGCCACGTGCCGCCGCTCCTCTCCCGGAACCAGTCCCCAGCTCACTGTGTGACCTGCTGCTGCATCTTCAGGGACCACGTCCTGGGCGCCCCGTTCAGAGGTGCTGGCTCCACCCCTGGGCTCACCAGCGCCTCCCCCACGGCGCCCCTCTCCACAGCAGCAACACTGACCACAGCCGGGGCGTCTCCTGGACGCCGTCTGCCTGCACCAGGACCAGGCTCCCCGCAGGAAGGCGCTTGGTCCTGGACTCCCTCGCACACTCGCGGGTATAAAGGTGGAGACTGTCAGTCGGTGCTGAGGACCTCGTTGGGATAAAGCAAACCAAGGAGGACAGTTGCATGGGATGGGCTCAACGCGGTGCCCAGAACATGACTGACTCTCAGTAAAAGCTACCTGCAATGACAGTGACAAGCTGACGTGCCAAACGAACATCCACGGGAGAAGCAGGAGAGGACTCATCTCAGAGCCAGTCTTCAGAGGCCTGGCCACGGGCCGGCCACACCAAGGTCACTAGACGCTCCCAAGGAGGCTCCATGCTCCTGGTTGGACGGTCTCCGTGTGTCTCCTGAGGGCTGGTGGCTTCCCAGTCCTGCTCTGAACAGCGAGCCAGGCGCTCAGTCCTGGGTGTGCGCACGCGTGTGTGTTCCCAGGGAGGGAACCCCGGGTGCTCTCCCACTGAGCCACATCCCGGCCCTCTTTACTTTCTACTTTGAGGCAGGCTCTTGCTGAGTGGCCTAGACATGCACAGTCACCGGGATGATGGGCACGGCCACCCCGTGATCATTGTGTTCTAAACACTTTATTGTGAACTCAGCAGCACCCTCACGCTTGCCGTCACCACCCCCAAAATGGAGAGGACCGGCTCCAACAACTGAGCCCCAACACCTCCAGAGACACCCTGGCACGCTGCCCAAAGAACACCCCGGAAAGGCAGCAGCTGTCCGTGGCTTTCACGTTGGTCAGTTCCAGCCACACTTCCTGATGTTTGCCAGCCCAGGACACAGCACAGTGACACGTCTGCAGAGTTCACAGTCCCCGACAGCTGGCTTTAAACACGAAGCAAGCTGGGCACGTTGGCACACCCCTGTGACCCCAGCAGCTTGGGAGGTGACACAGGAGGAGCCCGAGTTCCAAGTCAGCCTCAGCAATTCAGCAAGACCCCGTCTCAGAATTAAAACTGGAAACCTCATCCCAGCAAACCAGAAACACCATGGATGACACAGAAGAGCAGCCAGGCCCAGACGGGACACGCCCTGGGCTGCAGCCCTGGGGTGACCCTGAGGTCCTGGCCCTTCTGTCACTGCCATTCCATCCCAGACCCCATTCCCTACAAACTGATTTCCAGAGCTGAGGGACCATGTTACAAGCACCACCAGGACACTGTGACCACCAGATGGCACCTGCCACCATGGAAACACAGGACAGGACTCCAGGCAGAGCGGGTTGCTGAGCACAGCGGCTTGAAGAGGGTAGAGCACAACTTTCACCTACGTCTGGCCTCGGGCCTGCACCCCCTTAGGCAGATGTCCCCGAGTCCCGATGAGCCGTCTGGACGAAGCCCTGCACTTCCCTATTTGCTGTGTCAGCCTCAGACTTGCTGCCCCTGAACTCACTGGGACGTGGCCCTGCTTCAGGAGGGAGGGGGTCTCCTCCACGTCTTGACCAGGCACTGCCCACGTGACAGCAAGGACACAGAGGGCAGCACGCCTGACTGGCCAGAGCTGTCTGGAGAGAAGAAGGGCCCAGGGAGCCTGGGAGGTGGACTCACCGTGCTGGGCCTGGATTCCAGGGCTCAGAGACAGTCCTGGGGGAGAGAGAAAGAGTGGGGCTTCCTCCTCAGGCCCCGTCACAGCCCAGACTAGTCTGGACACAGGGGCCTCAGGGGCCAGGCCTGCAGCCGGAGCTGGAGATGGCTGGCCACTTGGGCAGGACCAGAGGCCAGACCTGAGGTGGCCACCCTCCCACCTCCCGCCCCTGTCCCTCCCAGAACTCACCGAGGTAGAACAGCGTGATGAGGGTGCTGGCCATGGCTCTGCTGGGCCCAGCAGACGACAGGACAGTCCAGAAGGACGGACGGTGGGTCTGTGGGAAGAGGCTTTGTGCCTGGATGTCACATGAGGCCTTCACAGGAAGGCACACTGGTGGCCCCAGCCCCACCCCCGGGTGGCCAACCGCACCGTTTCACAATTCTGCGATGTGGTCAGGGAAACAGACGCGGGGACCAGACCGCCTGACAGGACATCAGATGAGACCCGAGAGTCCGGCCTAACTCTGCCCGCACAGAGCTGGCCACAAACTCACCCCGGGGACCTGAGTGTCCCTTGAGCCAGAGGCTTGGCACCAACACCAAGGCCCTGCGGGACAAGAAGGGAATGAATTCCTGGAGATCCACTGCCCGCTGCCCCCACTGCCCCTCTGCCCCCGTTGTACCCCTCTGTCCCCTCTGACCCCACTGCCCCTGCTGTCCCCACTGCCCCTCTGCCCCCGTTGTACCCCTCTGTCCCCTCTGACCCCACTGCCCCTGCTGTCCCCACTGCCCCTCTGCCCCCGTTGTACCCCTCTGTCCCCTCTGACCCCACTGCCCCTGCTGTCCCCACTGCCCCTCTGCCCCCGCTGCCCCTGCTGTCCCCGCTGCACCCTCTGCCCCCGTTGTACCCCTCTGTCCCCTCTGACCCCACTGCCCCTGCTGTCCCCTCTGTCCCCGCTGCCCCTCTGCCCCCACTGTCCCCCTGCCCCCGCTGCCCCTGCTGTGCCTGCTGCCCCCGCTGCCCCTGCTGTGCCTGCTGCCCCCTCTGTCCCCGCTGTCCCCTCTGTCCCTGCTGTCCCTGCTGCTTCTGCAGGTGCAAGAGCCAGGCCCTGGGAGGTGGCATGGGCAGCCATGGCCAGGACAGGATGCTGGCCACAGTGGAGCAGAGGCTCCCGGGCTGCGAGGGAGAGGGGACAGGAGCTGGCGTCTAACAGGGACAGTTTCTGCTTGGAACGATGAAGGTGCCTGGAGGGGGACAGTGGGGATGGCCAAGCCGCAGTGTGGACACACTGGATGCACTGAGCTTTGGACCTACCGAGGGACGTGGTGAACCTCACCTTCGTGTACCTCACACCGCAGTGAATCATGTAACTCACATCACGTACCTTTTACTCCACAGACAGAAGGATAAAACACGACACTGTCTACTTACGATGTCATTTAATACGTGTAAACACAGAAGACCCAGACGGAGGACGCCTCTGCACATGGCCCTGTTCTCCCGCAAGCCCTTCAGGGCACGGCAAGCCCAGGCCGGCCTCAGCCCCAGGCCCTGCCCGTGGGAACCTCACCGTCTGCAGCCCTCAAACCCGGGAGCTCAGAGTCGGGAAAGTCAGGGCCCTGGTGTGGAGTGGACAGTCCTCAGCTTCAGACTGCGCCCCTAACGGCTGTCAGCTCTGACGGGCAGCTCACCTCCCTCATGGGGCGGTCACAAGGTCTCTGCGAAGGGCCGGGAGGCGGAGAGTGCCCTGACCCTCCAGCCAGAAGCCTAAGAAGAGGCCCTGGCCAGACGAGGGAAGGAGCCTGTGCATCAAGGCAGAGGGAGCAGGCGGGGTAGGGACCGCCCGGGTCCTTGCTGATGTCCCTCCTCTGGCCCCGCAACGGCTCCCACCATCCACAAGATGAAGCACTCCTTACCTTCACACTGCACGGCGGTTTCTCCCCCTTCTCAACTCGCCCTCCACTCCACCGGCCCCAGCCTGGGCCTCTGTCCACGTCTCCACCCCAGCAGTTGGAGGACGCTAATGGAGGCTGCTAGTGGAGGCTGAGGTGCCAGCATAATATAAATTATAGATTATGTGAATGTAATTCACAGTCCAAGGACATTACGGAGTCTGAAGGGAGGTCCCGACCACCTTGGGGAGGAGCCCTCAAGCTGTCTGCTACCCCTGCTGCCCCTGCTGCCCCTGCTGCCCCCGCTGCCCCCGCTGCCCCCGCTGCCCCTGCTGCTTCTGCAGGTGCAAGAGCCAGGCCCTGGGGAGGTGGCATGGGCAGCCATGGCCAGGACAGGACGGAGGTTCCGGGAAGCTGGCGACAGGCCCAGCCTCTGAGCCAGGCACCCTTGTGTGCACGTGCCCAGGGGAAGGGAAGTGGGGTGTGCAGGAGACTTCCTCCTGCCCCGGCAGGCCCACGGCCCCCCAGGGCCCTCCGGAGCCTCCCTGGGGAAGGAAGGAAGGGCTCAACGGTGTGCCCAGCCCCTCAGAGCCACGTCAGGAGGGTCAGAGGCAGGACACGGGCCACCTCCACCCAGCCCACTGGGGGCCCAGCTCCACAGACAGAAGTGGGCTGGCAGGGGCCCAGGCGGGGCATCTCTTCAGGTCCTGGGACTGGTAAGAAAGAGTGCAGACCCTCCCTGACTGGCCACCAGGCCTGCTCTGCCCGTGGGTCCTGCCCGTCACCACGTCATCACCAGAGACCAGGGGGCCTAGGAGCCACACTGATGGTGGGACACGGGAGGTGCCCACGCACACGCAGCCTAACAGAACCCAGAGCCAGCAGAGCCTGCACAAGGGCCCGGACCCAGCCTCAGCCCAAGGTGGTCCCCTGCCACTGAGGGGCCAGCTTTGTGGGGACAGTTCTGGTTGCCTGATTCGTTCTGACTTGGCTTTCTGTTTTGTGGCCTTTCGTGTTTCATTTATACTTTTTTTGGCAGCAAAATCGTGTTCAAAAAACAAGGATTCTAGGGCCACCACAGGTAGTAGGTGCCTGTGATCCCAGGGACCTAGGAGGCTGAGACAGGAGGATCACAAGTTTGAGATCAGCCTGGGCAACCCAGTAAGACCTTCAGCAACTTAGCCAGACGTGCCTCAAAATAAAAAATAAAAAGGTCGGGGTGTGGCTCAGTGGTCGGGCACCAGTTGGGGTGGGGGATGGGACAGCAAGAGGCACATTCCATGCATCTAGGTGTGGGGGACAGTTCATGATTAAGGCCAAGGGTCACTGCCATTTCGCCACCCCGGGGTGCACTGCTTCAGCTGAAGAGCCCCAGCCAACAGCCTTTTTCTTTTTAACTTCCAGTGCTGCGGATCAGACCCAGGCCTGGCTCACACTGGGCAATCACTGGTCCACTGAGCTCCCCCACCTCCATCGCCCTCCTCCTGCCTCAGCCTTCAAAGGGGCGGGGATTCCCGGTGTGGGCCTCAGGGAAGCAGGACCCAGACGCTGCTCCTTGCGCCTCCACGGTGGTGACTGGGGAGAAGGTTTTGGGCTGGTTTTCAGGAGATGGAGAATATACTCAGGACGGAAAGGCTGGGCGGAGAGTGCTCTGGGTGGGTTGGAGAAGCACACAGTGCCACGCAGCCTCGTGTCCCTCCAACGGCCCCAGGGTGGCCTGGCTCCAGGGCTGCGGTCCCCAGGCAGGTTTCCTTTCTTGGTTCCTTGTCAGATACCATGTGGAGAGTGGTGACAGTGACTGGGAGACCAGTGTCTGAGATTGGAGTCCCTGATGACTTCACGGCTGTGGCATCCTTGGTGACTGGGAAAGTTTCTGTGCCTAGGCATAGGATTCCTGGTTGCTATGGAGATGTCCTCCATGCTAGAGTCTTATCAGCCTGGACCTTATTCTCAGGCAGGGCAGCTCCTGGGAATGAAGGAACTTCCTTGCTAAGACAGCCACAATATTTCACCAGTTCTGCTGCTCCTGAATCTGCCCCGAATTAGTAGATTTAAACAATGCACTTTCTTGAGAGCTGCACAATGCTCCTAACATTACAGGTTGCAACTGTACAATGTAACTGAGGAAATAGCTGCATACTGTTGCTAACTCTGTAACTTTCATGAATACAAAGAATAATGCTTGCACAATCTTTAATCTGATTTAGAGACATATACAATAAAGACTGCTGGAGTGATTCCTTAGACCTGCTTCTCCATCAGAGAGCAGCTTTCCTATCTTCAAGATCTGCGTGTGTTGACTTCTCCCAATCTCCCATCGCCCCTCACAGGAACCTGTTAGTTTGGCAGCGCTGGTCACAGCAGTACCAGCCTAGGTGCGAGGCCCAGGCGGCTTGTCCTGTGTCCCTGAGCTGGAGACCAAGGTCACATTCTATCTTGCTGGTGGGCATGTAGAATGTGAAACATGTGGTCACCGCCTGACCTGCCCCCCGCCAAGTACCTACAGATTGAATTTTGGATTCTCCCTTTCAGTGTTGTTTTTGATCAGTATCCGCAGATGAAGACTGATGGAGCCTACTAGTATTTCTGTTAAACCAGACTGGTGCTATTGGACGAGTTGCACATTTCTTGTTCAGTTTATTCCTACATGTTTAATCCTCTGTCAATATAGCAAACTGCAGCTTTTAACTAGCTGACTCTTTGCTGTGCAGGAGGGAAAGAAGTTGTGTGTCCTTGGGTTTTGGTTTGTTTTTTCTCTCATTTTGCAAAATCCTAAATTTATCTTTTTTTTTAACCTTTCACCCCACAGTATCCAAAAGGTGCCTTTCTATGTGATATGGAGACCTCTGGATTTCATGGTGTGTCACAGACTGGAAATCACCTGTCACCTGACCAGCTCCCAGGTCCCAGGCTCTGGGGTACCAGGTCACTCTCAGGTAAGGTCTGCGTTGCCTTCGGAAGCCTGCCCCACATCCCCAGCATCATTTCCACAGCAATCTGTCCAGTGCTAGCCACCTCACCTCTCAGCAGCACCTTCCACCTGTCCCTCATCCCCACTGACCACAGGTGATACGAGGGCAGGCCCTGCCACAGCAAGCTGGCCCTCAGCTCCAGGGCATCTGCCTAGCATCCCCAGAAACGGACACAGATCCTGCCATACAGCGGTTCTCAACTGAAGGTAATCCACCCCCCAGGGGACACTGGCAATGCCTGGGGACCATTTTGGCTGTCACACCTGAGAGGGGACGGCTACTGGCATCTAGACTGTGGAGACCAGGGTGCTGCTAACCACCCTATAATGCACAGGACAACCGCCCACACCCTGCGTGTCCATCAGGCTGGGAAATCCGCCTGCGTCCCTCCCTCTTGGCGTCCGCTGGGGAGTTCTTGCAGTTTTAGATGAGCACATGAGCCCAGATGACCCCATCAGACTGCAGAGACAGAAACAGCCAGCAGCCTGATGGCCCTGACAGCCACACGGTGACCCCAAAGAGGCCGTGTTGCTTTTAAGCTGCCATGACAGACCGCACAAACTTGGTGCCTTCAACAACATAAGTCTATCCTCTCACAGTTCCAGAGGACAGAAACCCAAGTCAGGGTGTCAGCAGGCCACCCGCTCTGGGGAGAATCTGCTCTTCCCTCCGCGGCTGCTGGGGCCCAGGGACCCTCGTCATCAACGCCCTCCTGCTCTGCTCCGGGTCTTCTCCTCTTCCGTCGTTTTTCAGGACACGTGCTGTTGGACAGACAGCCCAGGTAACCCAGGATGACCTCACCTCAAGGTCCTGGATGACATCGGCAGAGCCTTTCACACATCAGGTCACTTTCCCAGGTGCCAGCGGCTCAGACTAAACCACCCCTTAAGAGCCACCGTTCAACCCAAGACAGAGGCAGCCTTGGACTGAGGTCAGCCTGGCAATGGTCAGACAGGAAGACTCGGGTCACAGAACCGAGGCCTGACCCACCTCTGGATGCTGAAGCTGGTCTACACCCGTGGCGGGGCTTAAGAGGGGCTGGGCAAAGGGCTGGACCGGCTCACCAGGTCCCAGGCACTCACCGCTAGTTGCTGGGTCCTGGGGGCCCAGGAAGACCTGAGGAGGGGTCCCAGGAAGGGGACCTGGGGGCCCAGGACAGGGGATCTCAGCCAGTGCACTTAACAGCACTTGGACATCTCACGACTGGCAGAGCTGCCGAAGAGCTTGCCAGCTGACACCAGTCACCTACACCCGGGTGTCCCTAGGTAGCCAGTGCCCAGCTCCGCCCAGTGCCAGCTGTCTGTGGTGGACTTGGCTCCCTTTCTGTGCTGCGCCCACCACCAGAGTATCTTCTCCGCTGATTCCTCATCTGCTGCTGTTCACGGGTCTGCTCTCAGCTGTTTTGGGGTCCCCCCAGGTAGATTTCCCATCTTTCATCTCCCTCCAGGCTGCAGCTGGGTCTGTGAGACCCTCAGAGCTATCACTATGCCAATGAGTCGATGCCTGTGGCACCTGGGGGAGGAGGCGGGTCACGAGGACTCGCAGCTAGAATCGGCCACAGTGAGACAAACCCCGTGTGACCAGCAGCTTGGTAGCCCAGGCTGCACCATAACTTGGACACATGACCCCCGAGACAGAGGGCTTTGGGATGACCTGAATTCCATCGCCCCTCTTACCAGGACACCAGGAGTAGAAATAATAAGTGGCAGAAACCTGTGCATTTCAGTTGTTAGACGGCAAACACCGGTGGCGTCGAGTCTGCCTAACTTAAACAGAACAGGAATTGGAAAATCTGAAGAGCTGGGGCAGCGTAGCAGGGGTGTCCACGTCCTCCTCTCTAGAACCCATGAAGGTTGCTCTGCACGGCCAGTGGGGGGCCAGTGGGGGACCAAATACAGATACAGGGAGGTTTTTGGACAGCTGACAGGGAGATGGGCCCGGATTCTCCAGGTGGACTAGAAGTGACCGCAAGGTCCTCATGTGGGGAGGACGGAGGCAGAGTCAGAACAGAGACGGCTTCCGAGGACTCGGTCACCACGGCAGTTTTGAAGGCAAGGAAGGGGCAGCAGGCCAAGGGTACATGATGCAGACAGCCCCCACGGCTTCCCAGAGCCCCCTCCCCGGGAGCCCCTGCAGGGGGCTTTACTGCAGGAGTCGCCTCACGACCACGGAGCCCGAGGGGCCCCACCACCTGCCTGTGGTGTTGGGGTGGCCGCCCACGCACCCCGCTCCTGGCTGTGCCCAGGAACAGCCTGCTCCTCTCCGCTGGACCTGCACCTCACTCTGACAGAGCACAGCCAGGGCACCAGGTGGCTGTGGGCCGGCCTCGGTCTCTCCACGTCCGCTGTCCCTGGCAGCCGTCGGGCGCGGCCCTCAGTTGTGGATTCTCCGTAGAGCAGCTCAGCCCACGGCTCCCTCAGAGCTGCCGCCAGAGGGCAAGGGTGCCTGCCGCGTCGGCCCCTGACCTGCTCTCCCAGTCCATCATCCAGCCCCAGACATGAGCCCTGGTCCCACCCACACTCCAGGGGAGAGGACCACCCAGGGCAAGAACAGGGAGGGGCCACCAGGGCCAGCTCATCTCAGCACACCCCCTGCCACCTGGTACGACGCGGCCCAGAAAGAACGTGAACCACACCCATGACGCCGTGACCAGTGGCTGGTCCCTGCACTGCCCCTCTCACTGCTGACCCTGGGCTCCACCACGGAGCCACACCCCACCCTGTTCTGTGGGGTAGGGCACTAAGTGGCACCGCTGCTTCCGAGATTCTCTAAGGAGCCGCGCCACGTCTGAGCCCCCACGAGCACCTTGCTGGCCTCACCCAAATCCCCACCCCATTTCTTTTTTTCCCCTATTATTTTTTAGCTGTAGATGGACTCCACACCTTCATTTTGTTTGTCCGTTTATGTTTATGTGGTGCTCAGGACGGAACCCACGCCTCACACGTGCTGGGCGGGCGCTCTGCCACTGCGTCCCAGCCTCAGCCCCTCCCGCCCCATTTCTGACACGTCTCACAAGAACCCCAGGCTTCAGCGAGGGCAGAGGGTCTGTCCCTGAAAGGAGTAAGGACACAGCCGTCGTCCTGCGCTCACTGGCACCTCCCCACAGAGGACTGAATCAGCGAGGCGGGCCCTGGAGCAGGGTGGTGGGCCCAGGCCATCCTGGTGGAGGGGTCTGGCACGCCCACCTGGCCCTTCCCTCAGCCAGGCGACATGAGGTGAGCGCCCAGGCCCAGAGCACACAGGGCACAGTGCCTCTCCACAGCACCACTCCTCCCTGCTGTTTGATTCCCAAAGAGAGGCAGGCTTCTGATGGCCCAGCTCACGCACTGTCAGCAGGGCTCGTGGTTCCTGCAAGCCCCCAGCAGGCTCAACCCACTGTGAGCTGCTGATGGACATGGGGCCGGTACTGGAGGATGGCGAGGGTGTGGCAGCCTGTGCCCTTGGTCTTGAGGCTGAGTCCAATTTGCCCCCTGGAGGATGGCGAGGGTATGGCAGCCTCCACCCTCGTTCTTGAGGCTCACATGGTGCCAACACTGTCCCCCAGAGAATGATAGAGGCAAGGCTGGCAGCATCCTGGATCCTGAAGCTCCATCCTGGAGACCCAAGTGGCTTTCAAACCTGCTCCAGAGGCGACCTGGACAGGGACTGTCCCCTCACAGGGGACCTACGAGACAAGTCCAAGCCCACCAAGCGGGCACTTTCAGCCCAAAGCCTCTGGGCTAGTTCCTCATCCTCAGCCTCGGGAGCTGGTGCCTTCTCTTTGAATCCATCAAAGTACTTCCCGGAAACGCCCTCCAGTTCCTCGGCCACGGCCAGGTAGGTGCTGGGCTGCGCTGCCAGCTGGGGGCTCTTGACCAGCAGCCAGAAGATGGGCCCTGCACCAGCCACAGCACTCAGGGCACACCCTGGACCCCAGCGCCCCGCCCCGCCCTCGGGTCCCACAGCGCCCACCTCCAGGCTCTGCCCTGTGCTTCTGTCCACCCGGGAAGCCCCCTGCCTTTCCCCAGAAAACGAGCCTCACTTCTCTCCCTCAGCCCGTCCTCACCCTCCCACCCTTCCTTAAAGAACCTCCTCTCACTGAACGCATCTGGGGCCGTCCCAGCTTCGGCTCCTGAGGCCGAGCCCACCCCAGTCGCTCCCAGGGTCTCAGACCCCAGGCACGGAGCTCTGTTCAGCTCCACTCTGGGCCAGGCGCTGCACATGGCCTTTCCCCGTGGGACCATCTAACCCTCCAGGGACTGAGGGGGCCTCGCTGAGGAGGTGAGGACACGGAGGCTCAAAGGGGAGGCGTGTCCCCACACGGCTCGGCCAGGCTGGGGGAAGCTGGCCTGGCCCTGAGCACAGCCTGACTCCAGGCCGCTCGGCCGCTTCCCCTCAAGACGTGGCTTTCCCGTGGGTCAGTGGACCCCGGCTGCTTCCTGGGGCTGTCCTGAGGCTGGCAGGCCAGGTCAACAGCAGAGGGGCTCATTCTGCATACCACAAAGACGGGGGTCGGGAAGTAACGCCAGGCACCGCCTGAGGGAGGG
Organism: Ictidomys tridecemlineatus; assembly: GCF_052094955.1. Taxonomy (NCBI): domain Eukaryota; kingdom Metazoa; phylum Chordata; class Mammalia; order Rodentia; family Sciuridae; genus Ictidomys; species Ictidomys tridecemlineatus. The sequence continues at coordinate 2,340,526 of NC_135491.1, read as the reverse complement.
TCCTGGGCCAGGCCGAGAGGGCAGGGCCAGAGGGTTCTGCAGAGACCCGGACCAGGAGGGACTCACCGAGTGTGAAGCTGGAGAAGGTGGACCTGTGCATGCCCGTGTGTCTGCCCAGCTCCGTCCTGGCCACACCAGGGTGCAGCGCGTTGACGGTCACACCCGTGCCTGGAGAAGAGAAGGACGGGCAGGGGCAGGCTGGCAGCTCGCTCCCCAGCTGGCAGGCTGCCACAGCCCGGGCCAAACCTGGGGTCCCCGTCCTGCGCTCTTCCTGCCCGGAACCCATGTCACCTCCGCCTCAGCCTCAAGGGTTCCATCTTACAAGGCAGCTTTGTCACATGGCTGCAGGGCAGAGCTCCCCTGGAGCGTGACAACCCACAGCACTGACCCACTGGCCCCACCAGAGTCTGAGCAGGGGCGTGGGGTGGGGTCTGGTGCCAGCACTGTGGCCAGCCCCGGGGAGGCTGGCGCTGCGGCCCCGACGCCGCCCGCGAGAAGCAGAGGCCCAGGGCGGCTTTCTAGCCAGCTCCTTGGACGCGTGGGGCTGCAGGGAGCCACCCAGCGCACAGTAGGGTGCCGAGCAGCATTCCCAGTGTCACCCACAGGTGCCAGCAGCAGCCCTCCACCCAGGTGTGACAATCATGTCTGCAGACATTGTCACATGACCCTGCAGCTGAGAACTATTGCCTCAGAGTCCCGGAGGCTCAAGTGCCTGTCCAGGATCAACAGGGAGGAAGGCCTGAGGGCGGAGGCCAAGCGGGACTGCAGGGCACTCAGAGCAGCAGGGGACTGGTCAGTCTGCGGAGGCACCGGCACGGAGCGCGGTGGGAGTGCACGTGGGGGTGCCGGCTCCACTCCTGTCTGGAGCGGCTCAGGTGCAGAGCGCCAGGCTCAGGGGCAGAGCGGGAGGCCCATGAGGCAAGGCCCGCGAGGGGAGGCCTATGGCTGCTGCGTACCTCGCAGCCGCCGGCTCAGCTCCTTGGTGAAGAGGACCAGGGCCAGCTTGCTCTGGCAGTAGGCGGCCTTGGTGTCGTACTTCCTCCTCTGCCAGTTCAGGTCCTCGAGGTCCACGTGCCCGGCGACGTGGGCCAGGGACGAGAGGTTAACCACACGCCCAGGGGCCGAGGCTTTCAGCTTGTCCAGCAGCAGGTTCGTCAAGAGGAAGTGACCTGAGGAAGGACAGTGGAAACGTGTGACTGCTGTTTGTCAGCACCTCGTCCATTTCAATGGTGCTACCAGCAGCACCTCATGAGTCCCTTCCTCCCCACTGCGACTGCGCCTCATCACTGACCTGCAGTCCTGGGGCACCGTGGGGCCCACCCCCCTCCTCCTAAGCTGCAGTCCTGGGGCACAGAGGGGGCCACCCCACTCCTCCTAACCTGCAGCCCTGGGGCACCGTGGGGCCCACCCCTCTCCTCCTAAGCTGCAGCCCTGGGGCACGAGGGGCCCACCCCTCTCCTCCTAACCTGCAGCCCTGGGGCACAGAGGGGGCCACCCCACTCCTCCTAACCTGCAGCCCTGGGGCACCGTGGGGCCCACCCCACTCCTCCTAAGCTGCAGGCCTGGGGCACCGTGGGGCCCACCCCTCTCCTCCTAAGCTGCAGTCCTGGGGCACAGAGGGGGCCACCCCACTCCTCCTAACCTGCAGCCCTGGGGCACCGTGGGGGCCACCTCTCTCCTCCTAAGCTGCAGCCCTGGGGCACCGTGGGGCCCACCCCACTCCTCCTAAGCTGCAGGCCTGGGGCACCGTGGGGCCCACTCCTCTCCTCCTAAGCTGCAGTCCTGGGGCACTGTGGGGGCCACCCCTCTCCTCCTAAGCTGCAGTCCTGGGGCACTGTGGGGGCCACCCCTCTCCTCCTAAGCTGCAGCCCTGGGGCACGAGGGGCCCACTCCTCTCCTCCTAAGCTGCAGTCCTGGGGCACTGTGGGGCCCACCTTTCTCCTCCTAAGCTGCAGGCCTGGGGCACCGTGGGGCCCACCTCTCTCCTCCTAAGCTGCAGTCCTGGGGCACTGAGGGGCCCACCCCTCTCCTCCTAAGCTGCAGTCCTGGGGCACCGTGGGGCCCACCCCACTCCTCCTAAGCTGCAGTCCTGGGGCACCGTGGGGCCCACCCCACTCCTCCTAAGCTACAGGCCTGGGGCACCATGGGGCCCACCCCTCTCCTCCTAAGCTGCAGTCCTGGGGCACCGTGGGGCCCACCCCTCTCCTCCTAAGCTGCAGGCCTGTGCAGGGTCCAGCTGCCCCCCAACAGCCACCTCCCCTCCCCCTAAAAACAGAAGCATTTCATCAAGAGTGACATGGACAGACTCACAGAATAATGGAAAGTTGACAGAAATGAAGGACAGACAGACAGATGGAAACATGGTTCTCTGGACAGAGGGTGCAAGGCCAGGGGCAGGGAGCAGAGAAGGACAGGCCAGCACCTGAGCATTAACAGGCAGGTCCTGGAGCTGCCGAGGACGCCCAGCGGGCCACCTGGCTGCCCCAGACTGCAGCAGGACCCTCAGCACAGGCAACTCCCACTGTCACCCGGGCAAAACCGCCACAGTGCTGCGCTCCGCCCCGAGCTCACCCAGGTAGTTGACGCCAAGCTGCATCTCGAAGCCGTCCTCAGTGGTCCAGTGCGGGCACCGCATCACGGCAGCGTTGTTGATCAGAATGTCCACCCGCTCCTCCTCTGGAAGACAGGGGTCAGGACACACATGAGGGCGAGGGCTGACTCCACCCCTCCCGGGGCTAGCCATGTACCCATGCACTCCTGTCCACCTCCAGCCTCTTGGAAATGAGGTCCCCACAGAGGTGTCCACCCCCATGCGGACGAGGTCATCAGGGTGGGCCCTGATCAAACAAGACTGGGGTCCTCCTAAGGGAAACAGGTTCAGGCTGAGATGGGGTGACTTGGGTGAGAGAGGGGGACTCCTGATCAGCAGCTCCAGAGCTGCAGAGGCAGGAGCTCGGCCCAGCGTCCAGAGGGAGGGCGGCCCTGGGGACACCGGGCTCAGGCCCCTGCACCCCAGTGAGGGCTCCTCTCGGGCGTTCCAGCCCAGGCTGTGGCTCTGTGTGGCACGGCACCAGGTCGCTCATGCACACAGGCCCGTCTAAACTCGCAAGTCTTCCCTGCAGGGACCTCGGGGTCACTCGCGGGCCCTGGGACAGGGGGTGGCAGTCTCATGCCCGAGCACCTGGCTCAGACAGACTGGAGCCTCGGTTTCCTGTCCTTAGCAGGTGAAGAGCAGGGCTCCCCACACATGTTCATCTGCCCCGGCTGCCGCGGCCAAGTGCCACAGGCCGGGCCAAGAGCAGAAATCTGCGGTCTCGGTTCCAGAGGCTGGAGACCCAGGGGCCAGACACCACCGCCTGGCGCTGCTGAGGCTGGGGGAGAGCCGCCTCCATCCTCCCCTCGGCTTGCAGGGACGTCTTCTCCCGGTCCCCAGGCGGCCTCCCTCTGTGCCCGAGTTTCCCTCATGAGGACAGACACCAGCTACAGGTAGGACACCTAATGACCTCACTGTAACAGGGTGACCTCTTAAAGACCTGTCCCCAGGTGGTCACATGCTGGGGTCCAGACAGACAGCAATCAGACCTGGCTCCCCATCAGCTGTGTGACCCTGGGCAAGTCACATAGCTTCTCTGTGACTCAGTTTCCACCTTTTTAAAAAGGATAATAGTACCTGCCTGGTAGAGACGTGTAATTGTCACTCACGCGACAGGCACGTTCTGAGCCTACCAGTGGGGCCTGGAAATTCAGGGTGAACAAGACAGTCAAGTCCTCGCCTTCCCAGGATGGACGTCCCAATGCAGCGAGGAGCCAAACCCAGAACAGAGACTGCTCCGCGGAGGGAGCTTTGCAGAAGTGACGGGTTGAGGAGAGAACACGCTGCTGAGGAGGCCCAGAGCCGGCCGGAGCTGAGGCTGGGGCCAGACGGGGCCTGCGCGGATCCGGAGGGGGCACGGGCAGGGCCCGAGGGCTAGGGCTGGACGGGGGCTCCTCCGGCCTCCCCTGTACCTGGGAGTGCCTCGCTGTACCTCGTTCTTGTTGCCCTAAGACACACAGATGTGCCACCCGCTCAGTTCTAAGCCTCTTGTCCCTGATGGGTGATCTGAGGGGACGCTAAGAGGCCGACACTTGACCTCTCAAGGCCACAGACACAATGTCACGGTCCTCAAAGATCCCACAGAACAAAGGACGTTTTAATCAGCTCCCAAAAGAGGGATGAGAGGCTCAGGGGAAGCTCAGTCCTGGGCGTGGCCAGCCCGGGCTCTGCGGCCCCCAGGCCTGCGCTGGGAACCAGTGTCCACAGCTGGAAGTAGGAAGAGGAGCTTCCTGGAGGAATCCGCTGGGGCCACGTGCATGAAGGGTGCAAAGAAGGTGTTTAATAAACGTCCATTCCCACTGCGCCCGCACTACCCCGTGTCACCTTACCCCCACGGGGCAGCGGCACTGCCTGCCTCCCCACTGCTCTGTGAGCTCCTGGCATGCTCTGACTCATCTCCATGCTGACCAGGACCCAACCTGGGCCCAGAAAATGTCCGTGAAGTGAATGAGACTCCGTCCTCTCTGTTCATCCACTAAAGGGCGGCTTCCTGTTGGCTGGGGAGGGCTGGCGTCCGCCAAGCCCATCCAGAGCCAGTCCAGAGAGGAGACAAACAGAGGCTCAGTGCAGCTCGCAGGGGGAGGACAGGTACAGCCCCCACGGCCTTATATTCAGAGGAAAATGGACGACAAGCTGAAGGACCAAAGCAGGACATGCCAAGTCCCGGCCCGAGGCCCCAGCACTCCTGCTGACGAGGCCCGCTGGGCTCCCAGGCCACGGTATAAGGCTGAGGATGGGACTCAGGGTGGAAGGCTGGCCCAACGGGAGGCCCTGGTTCCATCCCCAGAACCAGAGAGAGAGTAGGTCTGAAATGCTCTCCCCACCCCACCACCACAAAACGGTGAAGTGGGACGTGGCTCCTGGTAATGACTCGGTTCAGCCAAACACACGCACACCCACTTCAAGACAAGTCAGGACGCACTCTGCCATCTCAGCAGCTCAGGAAGCCAGGCAGGAGGACCGCAAGTTCAAAGCCAGCCTCAGCACTTAGCTGGGTCCTAGGTAACTTTGCGAGACCCTGTCTCAAAATAAAATATGATAAAGGCTGGGGTGTGGCTCAGTGGTCAGGTGCCCCTGGGTTCCGCCCCCGTACAGAAACAGAAAACGCCACATGGACGGAAACTGTCCCCTATTGTGAGCTCACGCACACAAACAGTTAAGTTTTGCTCTGCTTAGCAAAACAAGGAGTTCTATGAGAAAGTATGAACTCTTTGAACTGTGTCCTTGTTGCTGCCTTAAGAAGATAAGAGAATGTTCTGCCAAGTGTAAAATTTATATATACATGTGTTTGCCTGGGAAGAACTAACCACAAGTTAATTGATAAGAAATATGGAGCACTGTGACCATAAACAAAGTTTTCCACATGGTAATGGAAGGAGACCCTCATTGTTATACAAAATTACTTATAAGAGAAAGTGAGGGGAAAGGAAAAAAAAACAAGGGAAAGAAATGAATTACAGTAGATGGGGTAGAGAGAGAAGATGGGAGGGGAGGGGAAGGGGGATAGTAGAGGATAGGAAAGGCAGCAGAATACAACAGACACTAGTATGGCAGTATGTAAAAACATGGATGTGTCACTGATGTGATTCTGCAATCTGTATACGGGGTAAAAATGGGAGTTCATAATCCGCTTGAATCAGATATATGAAATATGTCAAGAGTTTTGTAATGTTTTGAACAATAATAAAAAAAAGTTTTCCTGAGAATGTTTATCCATGCTTGTAAGGATTAAGCTGCTGAAAGGATGTTTTTTCTTCCCCCTTCTTTTAATTAACATTGCTGTATAAAAGAAGGAGAGAAAAAGTAAGGACGGTGCTCATTTCTGCTGGATGTGTGTGTGTGTGTGTGTGTGTGTGTCTTTAAGCATCTCTGCTGTACCAGGAATTACAGATTGTCAGCGGGTCTGACACCCTATCAGGCTGCTGTGGCTGTGGAGCAGCTGTGTCCGCGGTCTTCTTCCTACTCCTCGGTATCTGACAGACTCTATGGTGAGTGCATTTCTTACACCACAAGGAAACAACCCGACCATAATGCGGACCTTCACTCCTCTTGGCCAGGCCGCTCCCGCAGAGCTGAGGGGAGGGAAGGGGGCAGCTTCGCCCCAGCACCTCGGAGCGCACGGAGCGCACGGAGCACACGGAGCACAAGCTGCGTGCACGGCCCGTGACAGGTTCCCAACAGTTCTCATGTCAGAAGCTATCACTCTTCACGAGTTTTCCCCCAATCTTTTGAAATGAACAATATGTAAATATGAGAGTGTAAAGTACGACTTCAACACCCACTGCGGGCTGGGCCGCCACAGGAGGTGCCTTTGCCCGCGGCCAGGGGGCTGGCTTTGTCCGCGGCCGCGTGGGCAACCTGCTCCAGGACTTGCCCAGCTCCAGCTCCTCAGAGCTGGGCCTGACTGGCCACCCAGACCTTGGCCCGCGAGGCCAGCGTCCCCGGCCTACCTTCAATGACCTTCGCAGCAAACTCCCGGACGGACTTGAGGGAAGCCAGGTCCAGGTGCCGGGCGCTGACGCGGTGATTGAGGGTCTCCCCGCGGATGTCCCTGGCCGCAGCCTCGCACTTCTCCATGTCTCGGCAGGCCAGGATGACGTGGCCTCCTGAAGCCCAGGTGGACACGAGGAAATAGAGCAAACAGAGCACTCCCAGGGCTCCCAGAAACAGAGGCTACATCCCCCTCCCCCAGTATTCACAGCAGCATGCTCCCGATGGCCAAAATTGGACCTGGGTGTCCACCACAGGCCAACGGATGAACAAACTGTGGTCCAGCCTATGGCGGGGGTTACTCAGCCCAAAAAGAGAAGGACGCACTGCCTCGAGAGCAGGGGACCCTAGAGTCACCACATCGGTCGCTGCCACTGACCAGAGCCCCCGGAACAGGCGAGGCCACAGACCAAAGGAGGACTTCGGCTTCCTAGGGCTGGTGGCTTGGGCATCAGCCAGGATGGGTGAAGCGACCAAGGTATCTAAACTTCAGGGTGACCAGAGTGTCTTAAGACAGGTAGTGACGACTCTGAATGTCCTCAACATCACTGCATTGCACGTTGAAGGGGTGGACTGTGGTGTGACGTGCAGGTGGCCCTTACTCGCCATGGGTCTCCCCCCACACACCCACTGCAGGTTGAAAATGGGAGAAGCTGAGAATGCACCTCGCTTGCCTATCAAAAAGGTACACTCCTGTGATCCCAGGGACTCAAGAGGCTGAAGCAAGAAGATCAAAAGTTTAAGACCAGCCGCAGCCACTTAGCGAGGCCTAAGCAACTTAGAAAAGACCATAAGTCAAAATAAAAAATAGAAAGGGCTGGGGATATGGCTCAGTGGTTAAGCTCCTCTGGGTTCAATCCTTAGCACAAAAAAAAAAAAAAAGAAGAAGAATGCACCAGGCCACTGCTCAGCCTGCCCCCAACATGCCTGCTAAGTTGCTGAGGCTGGCCTAGAACTTGTGATCCCCCTGCCTCAGCCTCCCAGTGGGATGACAGGCATGCGCCACCACACCCAGCACAATCTCCTTCCTTTTGAGGCTGGATCACAGCCCACTTATGGCTGGACCACATCTTATTGATGGTCAGCTGTGGGTGGACACAGCTGCCTTCGGGCTGCCGTGAACACTGGTTGTGAGAATCTCTGTGAAACAGGAAAGTAGGCAGGCCTCTACCTCTTCTGGCCAGTTCCAAGGCAGTTTGTTTCCCGATGCCTGTGTTGGCTCCCGTCACGATGACTGTCTTCCCGGGTATGGTGGCCTTGCTGGGACAAGTCCCACCAGCAACATAGTCCCTGAAGGCAAGGAAAAGAAACAGTCTGGTCAGTTCTGGCTGTCCACTCTGACCCCATGTGCCCCTAACTGTGGTACCAGATAGTCCACCCTGAGCTCACACCAACCGAAAGACAAAAACCACACTAACGCTGCGGTGTCCCAGCAAGGGGTCCACCTGGAGCCTGGGCCCAGGAGGCCTCCACAAGGCGAGCTGTTATGTTATGAATACGCACTACCCGAGTGTCCTGTGCCTACCCTAACAAGTGCCCACACACCTAGGGGTGAAAACCCCACAGAGTGCTGTCCTGCGGTTCTGCAGGTCACAAGTCTCACTGGGCTGCCATCTAGGGGAGGTGACACCGTCTCCCACGCAACCCAGGATGACTCCAATCTCAAGGCCCTTCACTAGACCCACTTGCACAGTCCTCTTTGGCAGGTCAGGCCATCTCAAAGGAGCCTTGTTCCGCCTGCCACCCCCACAGTGCACAGGAGCAAGCCACCATGCGCAGGAGGGGGCTGGCCAGACAACCCTCGTCCACACTGGGAAGGCCATCCTACAGTTTGCTACCAGCCACCTGAGGCTGAGTTTTGTGTAAGTTAATTAAGTCCCTGGCCCAGGCTCTCCCTCCCCCGCCAGCACACAGGGCAGCCACAGGCAATGTGTAAAGACGCGCTGCCACTGGTTCTAATCGGACCTACTCACCAGGAGGGGCAGTGGCCGGGTGTGGCCAGGAGTCACAGCCTGCAGACCCAGCCCTGCGCCTCAGACACCTCAACTGGGCTTTGTAAAGACCCGAGTGAAGCCACAGCACAGCTTTCCAAAGGGCCCGGACCACGGAGCGTGCTCAGGGAAACACTGCCCCCCACCCAGGGACTCGTGCTGAGATGGAGGGGGACTCAGAGCCACGCACACAGATTCTCTGATCAGGTACCTCTGGCAACCCCAGGAGGTGGGAAAGGCAAAGCCCTCACAGTCAGAAAGGGTCAGGACTCAAAGCCAGGTCAGTCTGGTGACAGGGTCGATGATCTCAAACCAGCCCATGTGCTACCGGGGCCACCGCAGGCCAACCAACCACAGCCCATCATGATTACCTGACCATGCCACACCAGGTCCACACTACCAACCTAAACTTTTATTTATCTTTTTCTTTTTTTTTTTAGTTGTCAATGAATCTTTTGTTTCATTTATTTTATGTGGTGCTGAGGATCGAACCCAGGGCCTCACACATACCAGGCAAGTGCTCTACCACTGAGCCACAACCCAGCCCTTATTTATCTTTTTAATGTAGTAAATTCTTGCTTGGGAGGCTGAAGCAGGAGGATCACAAGTGCAAAGCCAGCCTCAGCAACTCAGCAAGAACCTATCGCTAAATAAAATGCAAAAAGGGCTGGGATATGGCTCAGTGGTTAAGTGCCCCTGGGTTTATTCCCTGGTCCAAAAAATAAAAAATAACACACACACACACACACACACACACACACACACACACACACACACACACAGTAAATTCTTGTTTTATGCGGATATACTTTATTTGACAAATAAAGCCTATATGTATTTATCATGTTGAGCATATTTTGAAACGTGCACACTACAGAATGGCTAAATTAAGCCTGTGCCCATATACATCACCTCATGTACTTATTTTTGTGGTGAGTAAACATAAAATCTATTCTCAGCAATGTTTAAAAATACATACATTGTTATTAACCACACCCACCATGCTGTACAACAGATCTACTTGTTTGCTTTTGGGTAAGAAATATACTTCTGTGGTTCAAATTTTTTAATTTCTGAAGTCTTCCTCCCGCCGGCCCCAGTTAACCCGACCGGCACTGCAGTAGGCTGTCTGTTCCTTCCCTTGTTTCTTCTCACCTTCACTTTTATTTTTCTGGCTTTGGTTCTGTGTAAAAGTACACAGCACACCCACAATTTGCCTTCATGACCACTTCTCTAGGGGATAGTTCTGTGGCACCAAATATGATCATAAAACGATGCCACTCATGTCCGGAACAATTTTCATTGTGAAACTGAAACTCTGCCCCCTTTAAACAGCAACTCCCCGATCGACACCCTCCAGCCCCACCTTATGAATGCGACTCCACTAGGGACCTCACCTGTTACCCTTCATCACACTGTCAACACCAGCCCACCTCCAGCAAGCCCAGTGTCGCCACCTCCCCACGGTCAGCCTCACCCAGCCACCTTCGGAGCACCCTTGCCACTCATCCTCACAGAGCTCCCGTCCCTCCACCCTGTCCTGCACATCCTGGCCAGACAGACCTCACCAGAGCACGGTTCAGAACGCGTCACTCATCTGTTCAGAACTCTGCGAAAGCTGCAGCCCTGTCAAAGCACAAAGCCCTGCACAGTTCACCTCTGTCCCTCTGGACCCCTGCACCCTGGGCAGGGGAACATGGAGGAAGCCTGGAAATAGCTGAGCTTACGAATAGGGGCTATCTTCACAGGAACTAAAAGAAACACAAATTAATAGAAAATACCACTCTTTTCCCTTTGATTTCATTGAGTTGGTTTTTTTTGGTTTTTTTGTTTTGTTTTGTTTTGTTTTGTTTTTGTGTGTGTGTGTGTGTGTGTGTCTCTTGCTGAATTGCCCGGGCAGCCCTGGAACTTGAAATCCTCCTGCCTCAGCCCCCTTAACAGCTGTGATTACAGGCTTGTGCCATCATACCCAGCACAATTTACTATTATTTTTTAACAATAATACCCAGAGTTTACTCAACTACTCACAGGAGAGTCTGCTAAACCTTCCAGGATGGTGACTTAGTCTTAGGTGTCAAATCCATAAATGTGTGCATTCCCTCCCACCCTCTTCTAGACATCTATCCTAAAAGTGCTGGTATGTATCCAGGAGTGCCACTCTTCCACATTTTTCTACCTGCAGACAGCAAGCAGTCAGTAACAGGGATGGCGACAATGTAGCCTGAGGATCAAACCCTACAGCTTCCAAATGACAGTCTGAAAAAACAAAACAGGGTTCCAAGCACAAGGTGTTGGGAAGAGTGGGGTTCCTGAGTCAGGAAGCTTCCCACTCCCCGACTCCCCTAGTTAACAAGGAATGGCGCGGTCCCTGTGGTGTGTCACTACTCTGCAGTCAGTATTGTCCCGATTCTCGCAGGAAAAGGAGAAAGAGGGGAGGAAGGGAGAGACAAAGGCAATAAACGTCTACGAAACTTCCTTTAACCGGATCTTTCGTTTATGAGCTGTACAATTCTGTTTGTTTCTTTAATTCTTTGGTCTAGACAGCAGGTGACAGGGGAAATGACTGAACTCCCAATCACAAATACGGAAGGAAAGAGCCCAAGTGCGCACCAGGACCCGGCCCGCCCTTGCTCTGGGTGACCTTGGACCGACGACTCGCGCTCGCGGCCCTGGTTTACGGTTCACTTTCTGGAAGGCCCTGCCCAGGGGGAGCGGGGACTCCGGGGCCGAGAGGTCGGGGCCCCTTCCTGGGCCTTCCCTGGCCTCCAGCGGCCCGCGGGCCTGCGACGCGCACACGCGAGCGGCACATACTCACTTGAGCAGCACGGCGCCACCCACCGCGGTGCCCAGCACCGACGCCGGCAGCAGGTAGCGGCTCATGCCCGGCGAGGAGCGGGCTCCGCCGAGGCGGCCCGAGAACCAGCACGCAGCGCAGCTACCCACGTGCGGCCGTGCAGCCCCGCAGGCCGCGGCCCCGGAACTGGGCAGGGGGCGTGGCGCGGTCCGGGGCGTGGCCTCGGCCTCCAGGGCGCGACCTATGAGGACGGGCCCCCAGCGCTCCGACCGCTGGGAATGGTGGTTCAGGAGCGGGGGCGGGGCTGAGGGCGGGGCTAGACGCCGGATCCAATGACGTCACGCTCAAGCCACAAAAAGGCGCCGCTACAGTTGCCAGACTGTGACTGACTGTGGGTATCGGTCCGTTTCCTCATCTAAAATTAGTGTGTTAAATGAATAAAATAAAGCTCCATCGACATCTAAAAAATATTTAAAAATTAAAGAATTAAAAATTTCTTTAAAAAATAAAATTAGTATGTTATACCTAATTAGGATAAATGAATGAAATTAGATTGTGCTCAAAATAGATAGATAAAAATGTGTGCGCACACAGTGGAGTCTCTCAGCCATACAGCAGAAGGAAATTATGTCTCTGCTGGTAAATGGCCAGATCTGGAGAACATCATGCTAGTGGAATAAGCCAGACCCAGGAAGTCAACGGTTGCAGGCTTACCCTTACATGGGAAAGCCAGAGAGAAAGAATAAATTCTAAAAGGAGAAGTGGGACCTGAAAAAAGAAATTAAAGAACAATGGAGTAGAGGGCAGGGAAAAAGGAAGAGGGAGGAGGGATGGAAAGGGGAACATCTTAATGGAATTAACCAAACTATATCTGGGAATAAGGAAAATGTCACAGTGAATTCCATTTTTATGTATGAGTATAATGCACCATGAGAAACATCAACTTTCAAAATAAAAGATAGCTGGGCAGAGTGGCAACTTAGCAAGGTCCTAAGCAACTTAGCAAGACCCTCAAAATAAAAAAGAAAAATATCTGGGATTTGGCTCAGTGGGATAAGGTCCCCTGGGTTCAATCCTCAATACTAATAAATAAATATATTAAATTAAAGATAAAAATCAGGAGGTGTTGGCACATGCATGTGAGCCCAGAGGCTCAGGAGGCTGAGGCAAGAGGATCGGGAGTTCAAAGCCAGCCTCAGCAATTTAGCAAGACCCTAAGCAACTTAGCAAGACCCTGTTCTAAATAAAAAACAAAAAGGACAGCGGATGTGGCTCAGTGGTAGACCACCTCAGGGTTCAATCCCCAATACAAAAACAAAAACAAAGGGTAATACCCAGTGTAGGCAGGTGCGGAGCACTCCTGTGGGTGGGAGTGTCAATCAGCTTCCCCTCAGGCTGACCAGCCTTCTGAGCCAAGCCCATCCAGCACAAGTCTGACCCAGCCAGTCCCTGTAGGGATTTATGCTAAGGTGTGGTCAGTCATTCAGAAAGAAACAGACCTAGGAAAAGCTACCTCAGAGCCTTGCCTCTGCCTCATTGCAAGAAGCTAGAATCAAATAAAATCAGCAATGGACCAGCGCTCAGTCACTACTTCCAACAATCGTTCAGATCATTCAGCGCCTACTGAGTGCAGTCACTAGTGCTAGGCACAGCATTCAGCAGCAAGATAGACAGGTACCTGTCCTCATAGACCACCTGACACCAAAAGCAAAATGGCACTCATCTATATGTGTTTCTGGATGGACTACCCCCAGCTCATCCGGCTGTGCCCCTGAGTTCCTTCATTTACCCCCAGGGCAGGCTCTGAGCAAGCTGCAGGAGGCTGAGTTACAGGAGCACTGTATATTGTTGGTGCAACAAGAAAAGCCTCCACAGTGCTCTGTGCCGCTCTCTGCCAGGCAGAGTGGTGGGTGGTTCTATCTGATCATCTATATCTTTCCATTGTTCTTGAATGACAGTTTCTGAGGTGTAGGTGAAACCAGCCCATGACAGGCAGTGAAGGGCGCGATGCAGGAGTCCAGGTGTCCCCTGATAAACAAATATGGTCTCTGCATGCGAAGGAATATTCCCAGCCTGATAAGGACATTCTGACACGTGCTATAACATGGTTCATCTTGGAGAAGTGTTGAGTGAGATAAGCCAGTCACTAAAAGGCAAATAGGACCAGGCTCAGTGGCCACTCCTGTAATCCCCATGATGTGGGAGGCTGAGGCAGGAGGATCACAAGTTCAAGGTCAGCTTCAGTAATTTAGTGAGACTCTGTCTCAAAATACAAAAACAAATAAAAAGAACTGGGATGTAGCTCAGTGATAGAGCTCCCCTGAGTTC
>NC_135491.1:1515805-1585005 GCF_052094955.1 Ictidomys tridecemlineatus | reverse complement strand
GGCTGGCCTTGAACTTGCCATCCCCCTGCCTCAGACTCCTGAGCTGCTGGGGAAACAGGTGTGTGCCACCACACCCAGTTCATCCCAGTTCCTTGAAGGTCCTTCAGAGACGTGTGCTGGCACGCCCCAGGTCTTCCGTGTCTGTTTTACGTAACAGTCAGGACGTCGCACAGACGGCTCTGCGTGGGCCTGCGTCCTCCACCTGCAGCCCCCTGAACACGGCCGGGCAGTCCATGAAAAGCCATCAGTCTCGTGGGCGCAGTTTGGCTGCGTGGTTTTTCTGGAGTCGTGTCCACTCTTTTATCTAAGCAGTCACTCGCTGACGGGCACCCGGTGCTTCCAGCAGTTTGCTCTTCTAATCAAGGCAAGAGCTCACCCGGTGTGAGGTCAGACATGTGGGGGACACACCAACCTATGGCCATAGATCGCAGGCATCTGTAGAACTACGTAAAGGTATGCAGTAGTCCCTCGGCATCCAGGACCCTCCCGCCCCACTGCCCAAGGACACTCAGTCTGGATGCTCAGATCCTATGTAAACGGGGGTGGAACCTGCCTCTGACCTACTCATGTCCTCCTGGTGCTCTCCCTATCCATCCCTAGGTTTCCTACTGAACCTCGTACACTACAAACACTAGATGCCCGTGTAGTGTGTTGTTGAGGAGGGAGTGAAGAGTGGGAAATGTCGCACACATGCAGGTTTTCCCAGTAGCGGGGACTGAACCCAGGGTGCTTGATCAGTGAACTACATTCCCAGCATTTTGTACTTTTGATTTTTTTTTTGGGGGGGGCAGTACTGGGGATTAAACTCAGGGGGCACTCAACCACTGAGCCACATCCCCAGCCCTATTTTGAATTTTATATAGAGACAGGGACTCACTGAGGTGCTTAGTGTCTCACTGTTGCTAAGGCTGGCTTTGAACTCACGATCCTCCCGCCTCAGCCTCCAGAGTCTCTGGGATTACAGGTGTGCACCACCTTGCCAAGCTGCATATGCAACTTAATATATATATTAAATATATTTATACACACACACACACACACACACACATTTCTGTCTGCCGTGGGTTGAATCCTTGGGTGCAGACCTGCGGGTTTGAGGGTTTACCGAGTACGTGTAGGATGAGATATAGATATCTGGGCTCACCTATCACACGAGGTGCTAGTTACCTATTGGGCCCAAGGCTGTGGGTATATGTACAGAAGTGACCTGTGAAGCCCATTTCTAACTGTCCAACTAAGGGCTCATCAGGGCTCGGAGGTGCTCCCCTGTAATGCTAGCAGCTTGGGAGGCTGAGGCAGGAGGACCAGCCTCAGCAATTTAGGGAGGTGCTAAGCAACTCAGTGAGACTCTGTCTCTAAATAAACACCAAAAGGGCTGTGGGTGTGGCTCACTGGTTCAGGGCTCCAAACACTTTGTCAACACAGTGGTGTCACCCTGCTGACCTCTCATGTGATAACAGCCCCTCATGCAAGGCCCTGTCCAGGTAGCCTAGGCCACACGTCCTCGGAGGGTGGAGGGCTGCGTGGCACTGACTGACCCTCTCTCCTCCTGCCTTTGTTTTCCGCTGACCCCGACCTCTGACTCGGCGTCCTTCAGTCAAACGTGAGTCACTTCTCCCTCCCCACGTGCGTTGGGTTCCTTGGCCCACAGGGGCACCAGGGAAGCCGCACCAGGGCCTGGCGCCCCACCCAGGGCAGGTGGGCACACCAGAACCCCCTGGAGGGCCTGCTGGGACCACAGGACGGACCCCCGTGTGCCCCGGGCCTCGTGGGAGGCTGGGTGTGTGCCAGACGGCAGGAGAACCCGGGGTTGCCGATGGCACACCTGTGTCCACTGTGTAGCAGGCCAGATGTGAGTGGCCACGGGTGGGTGAGAATAGCCCTGCAGGTGGACACACCTCCCTCCTTTGCAAGAGTTACCGTCCTGGCCTCCAGCTGAGGAGCGGAGGGGACAGTAGGTTCCCAGCTGCACCCTGGGGTTTCTGAGGTCTGGGACAAAGGGACCCTTGGGAGGGGCCATGCCCCGCGTCCCAGTAACTTACCTGCCTCAGGGCTGGTGGGGGGCGGTGAGGTGCTGAGTGTTAATTCATCTCACATTCTCTCCAAACCTTGGTTGGCAAAACGACTGCGCTGCCCGCTGCCCCACGGCTGGACGTCCACAGTGCTGAAAGGTGAGGTTCTCCCTCCCCTCACCTCGCAGCCCTGACCCAGCAGAGGTGGCCTCTGCAGGCCTCCACCCAGCTCTCCTTCTCCGGGTGTCCACTGCCCACTTCTGGGGCTAGACCCCTGACAGAGAGGAGCGCTGTCCCTCTCCCTGAAGCAGGAGTGTCCTGGTAGGAGCTGCAGCGTGCGCTGTGACCCGACAGGAAGCCGTGGGCTGGGGGCTGATTTGGTCTGCCCGAGAGCTGACCCTGGTGCACACTGATGTCCATCTCTGCCTCCTGAGGTCGGGTGGAACTCGGCACTGTGGGGAAGTCCCTACGGACGTGGTCAGAGCAAGTCAGTGGCCACACCTTGGGACTGGGTTCACAAGTCTGCAAGTCGAGAGGCCAAGTCAGGAAGCCAGATGAGGACCCTCAACGATGGGGGCAAAGGTTCAGCTCTGAGACCTCTGTGTTCAGAGCCCAGGCCACCTTCCTAGCTGGGCAGCCTTGGAGAGGCGACCTCACCTCTCTGGGCCTTCACAGGACTAAATGCTGCTTACAGATGTGAAACACGTTCACCAAACCCAGGAATCCAGACTAAGCTCTCCCTGCTCTGCCCTCCGTACCACACGTGCCCATGCACACTCACACACACATTTACACACTCACTCACACAGAGACACACACTCTCACCCACACACACACACACACACACTCACCCTCACACACACACTTACACATTCACTCACACAGAGACACACACTCTCACCCTCACACACACACACACACTCACCCTCACACACACACTTACACATTCACTCACACAGAGACACACACTCTCACCCTCACACACTCACACACACTCACCCTCACACACATACATGCACACACTCTCATATACACACACTCACAGTCACATTCACACACACATGCTCACACACTCTCACATGCTCAGGCTCACACACATGCTTTCACACAATCACACACACTGTCTCACACTTACACACATACACACACTCTCACACTCACACACATACACACACTCACACTCATACACTCACATTCACATATTCACACACACTCACACACAGTCTCTCACACTCTCACACTCACACACACACATTCTCACACACACATATTCACACACACTCTCACTCATACACTCACATACTCGCACACTAACACACTCTCACACTCACACACATACACATACTCATACTCAAACACTCACACTCATATACTCACACACTTTCACACACAACACACTCTCACACACTCACATATACACACTCACACACACTCTCACACTCTCACATATGCATTCAGACATATACACACTCACACACACTCAGTCTCACACAAATATACACACTATCACTCACATACTCACACACACTCTCTCACACACTCTCACAGACTGTCTCTCACACACACTCTCACACAGTCACACACATACACTCATACACTCACATTCACATACTCACACACACTCTCTCACACACACACTCTCACACTCACACATACTCACACACACTCTCACACTCAGACATTCTCATACTCATAGACATTCTCTCACACTCACAGACATTCTCACACTCACACACAGTCTCTCACACTCATACAGTCTCTCACACACACTCTCACACTCATATACTTACACACACTCTCTCACACTCACACACACACAACACACCATCACACACACACTCACACACTCACACATACTCTCACACTCACACTCTCACGCTCACAACACTCACACACACATTCTCTCACACACACTCACATTCACATACATACACACTCTCATACACACTCTCACACATACTCTCACACTCACACTCTCATGCTCACACACACACACACTCTCACACTCACACACACTCACACACACTCTCACACATACTCACACACATTCACATACACACTCTCTCACACACACTCTCACACTCACGCTCACACACATACACACACTCACACTCATAACTCACATTCACATACACACACTCTCACACACTCACACACGTACTCACACACACTAACACACACTCTCACACTCTCACACTCTCACACACACTCTATCACATAATCTCTCTCACACACACTCTCACACACGTACTCATACATACTAACACTCACATACACACACACTCACACACACACTCTCACACTCACACACACACACTCTCACACGTACTCACACACACTAACACTCACACAACAATCACACACACAGTCTCACACACACTCTCACACAGTCTCACACACATTCTCACACACACATACTCTCACACACTCTCACATTCTCACACACACATACTCTCACACACTCTCACACTCTCACACACACTCACACACAGTCTCACACACACACACACCACTACTGAGAGCGCACTGGTGGCTGCCGTCACCACTCACCTGTGCCTCTGGTGTTGGCCGTGTCACCTTGGCCAGGCGAGGCGCTCGGCACACCCCGACATCACCACACTCAGTGTGGGGGGGCCACTTTGCAGGGCCAGGAAGAGCTCAGATTGGTGACCTCCCATGAGCACCAGGTGGTGTAAGGTGCAGCTGGGGACCCAGCCCTGGGCCGTGCACCACTCCTGACCGCGGAGGGCACCGACTGCAGGGCACCCACGTGGCCAGGAGGGTGCCTTGGGGGCCCAGCGGGTTGGACTCTGCTGTGTGGAAGAGGAGTGGACGTAGGCGGAGGGGGGGAGGTCTGCGTGTGGCGTCCCGCTGCGGGTGTCACCTAGAGCTCTGTGTCCCCACTGGCAGTGCAGGGACAATGCTCTGGTCCCTGCGGCCGTGGTGGGCAGCGGAGCCTCCCTCTGGAGCCAGGCAGTGGTCTTTCTCCCCTGCCCAGCGAGGCTGCAGCGGGCCAGGCCTGCCTTCCAGCCCCTCGGGCCCCCTGAACCCCTGCCGAGGCCGGCCTGGTCCCACTGCCCAGGGTGGCTGCCTGGGCCCACTCCCAGCCCTTGCCCGCCCAGCGTCTGACCTCCTTGTCTTCTCTCTGGTGCGGCTTGTTCTCCGACCCTTGGGCCCGACGTTCTGCTGCCGTGTCTGTGACCCCGCCACGCCCCTCAGGGATCGTCGGTAGGTACCTGCCACACACGGCACCTGCGGGGACTGCTGAACCCTGTGCCTGCCCTCACACTGGGGCCACAGAAGCCCGGACCCAGTAGGTTCCCACTTCCCAGCTCAGCCCTGGTGGAACTGACAGGGGACACCAGCCGCAAGGGACATTTCGGTCACCCACGGGCCCACGTAGGCAGTGGTCCCAGGTCACAGTGCTGAGAGCCCTGAGCCACTGCCACGGAGACCACCACCCAGGTCCAGAGGGACTTCAGCAGGGCCCCTGCTGAGGACAAGGGCCAGTGGCAGTGTGGGGAGGCCCTAAACGTGGCCACACTTCCTGGGAGGAGAGGTGCTGAGTCGGCAGGGCAGGGACCCCTGTGGGCCTCTCCCCTGTGGGCCTCTCCCCTGTGGGCCTCCCCCTGGGCCTCTCCCCTGTGGGCCTCCTCCTGGGCCTCTCCCCTGTGGGCCTCCTCCTGGGCCTCTCCCCTGTGGGCCTCCCCCTGGGCCTCTCCCCTGCGGGCCTTCCCCTGCGGGCCTCCCCCTGGGCCTCTCCCCTGCGGGCCTCCCCCTGCAGGCCTCCTCCTGGGCCTCTCCCCTGTGGGCCTCCTCCTGGGCCTCTCCCCTGTGGGCCTCTCCCCTGTGGGCCTCCTCCTGGGCCTCTCCCCTGTGGGCCTCTCCCCTGCAGGCCTTCCCTTGCAGGCCTCCCCCTGGGCCTCTCCCCTGAGGGCTTTCCCCTGGGCCTCTCCCCTGCGGGCCTCCCCCTGGGCCTCTCCTCTGCAGGCCTCTCCCCTGCAGGCCTCCCCCTGGGCCTCTCCCCTGCGGGCCTCTCCCTGTGGGCCTCTCCCCTGCGTGTGCTCATGACCCTCCTCTCTCCTCCCTCAGGTCTGATGAGCAGGCTGTCCCCGGATGGTGAGTGGGGGTCCCCCGCTGGCCCTGGCCCTTCTTCCTCCCTCCACAGTGCTACACTCCCTGGGCCCGGGGCTCTGGACTGTACGGGCTGCAGGTTGTGAACTGGCCCCTTCCTTGCCTCAGGAGGCACAGCCCGAGTCTGTGAGCACCAGCCTGCGGCTTTCCCTGAGTTTTAGAAATGGGATATGCACATGGGGAAGTCCAGGGAACGTAAAGGAAGAGCCAGGCCATCCGCTTTGTCTCCTGCCCAGTTCTGAGGACCAGCGGCAGCACGGTCACCCGTGTCCTTTGTGTTCTTACAAAAGCCCCACACGGGAGCTTTGCTCTGCAAGTTAGAAATGGTAGTGCGTCTTCCCTCTTCTCTCCCACGCCTGGCCATGCGGTCACACCTGAGGAAGGGCCCTCTGGTCAGTTTCGTCCTGTTTTTACTGCTGCACCGAGCATCGCAAGGCTTCCCGTGCTTTGCAAGCTCAGTTCTGTTCAGTCCCTCAAAGGGGAACGGTACAAGCAGGGGCGCGTGCAGGTCGAGCCTGGACAAGGTGCACAGACCCGCACCCCACACACAGCCTGGAGGAGCGCCGCTCACGCCCGCTCGGCAGCCCAGGGTGACACCTAACTTCTCACTTTCCAACATGTGGGGCTGAAGACAGTTGGCCCCACGAGCTCTCCCAGTGCACTGAGCCCTGGTTTTCTTGGCCCTCGGTTCTCATCTTTGAAAAGGAAACTTTGCCTCGTTTGAGTAAGTGGACAGCAACAACCCCAGGCCGTGAGAAGACATCGCAGGCTAAGCAGGTGAGAGCCGAGCGCTGCTACCTGGACGCCGCTCTCTGCTGCAGATTCTCCCGGGCAGCGAGGTCAGCCAGTGCCAGGGGCTCAAGACCAGTGGGCTCCAAAGGGGCTCGGCTTTTGCTGCAAGATGCTCGGAGTGTGCACCCATCACCAGGAGACTTGTCCATCTGCGGCCATCACCAGGCACCTCCTGTGAGTCCTTCGCACACCTGGAGTCTTGGCCCAGCGCCCTCGTCCACTAGCAGCCCAGCCAGGAGGACCTGCCTTGGCCCCTGCACAGCAGAGTGGCAGTGCTTGCTGTACAGGTGGGCACACAGGACCATGAAATGTCAGAGGACGGTGTCCCCTCTCCGCTCCTGTGGCTCCGCTGCTCCTCAGAGCCAGTGGCTCTTGGTTCTCCCACCCTGGGGCCAAGACAGCTCGGCTTGCTGTCTCTGCAGAGGAGTAGAAGGTGCCCCCTCTGCTCCCCGACAGGTGTGCACACCTGCAGTGGAGGAGCTCGGTGAGGATCCGAGCCTCGGGAGGGGCTGACTCCCCCAGATGGTGCCCCGGGGCCAGCTCACCCCTGCTCTCCTCCTGTCTCCCCCTGCCCGCCTGTGCAGCCGCAGACCCTCCAAGCCACCCCCACAGGCCCCCCAGCCATGACGGCAGCCTCCGTGCCCCTGAGCCACCTGTGGACGGCAGTGCACCTCACCAACAGCAGCATGTTCTCATCCACACGCAAAACGCCTACTGCGGAGCAAAGCTCAATCTAACGCAGCCATTGCCAGGCACCCCAGGAGGAACCCCGGTAGAAGAGCAGCATCCTCTTAGTACCCCGCAGAGGTCAGCAGAACCAGCCTGGAGCTGAGCCGGAGCCCTCCTGGGGCTGGGGTTCCTTGGCCTCACTTACTGGAGGGGAATCCGAGGCCTGGGAAGAAGCAGAGCATCAGAGACAAAGTAGCAACTAGAATGCATTCATGGAGCGCCCTGAAGGAGCCCGTGGATGCTCGTTCTTCAAATGCAGTCTCTGCAGCACCTAAGAGGGCAGACGCCATTGGAACCTGGACCCGCCAGCTTGGCCTCGTTTCTGGGACTTCCAGTTTCAGTACTGAAGCCCTCACGTCCTAGGAACCTGTCAATCCTGGGCGAACCAGGACGGTCGGTCTCCCCTGATGATCTGCGCTGGCCATGAGACCAGGAGTTCAGCGGCTGGCGCTCACCAGCTAGCAAGCAGCAGGGCCAGACCCAGCTCAGGGCACATGCTCAGAGACCCCTGCTCCCAGGAGGGACTCCCTGAGACGCCCGCCTGTCCGCGGCACTCAGCTGAATCCCAGGTCCTTTTCCATCCTTCAGACTCTGGACTCCTTCCCAGCAGGACCGTGCCCACACGACGGCCCTCTGTCCTGGACCTTTTGCTCCTTCTCCTCCCAAATCCTTTCGCCCCACTAACCCCTGCTCATCTTTCAGGTCTCAGACACATCAACCCCTCCAAGATGCTTCCCCTGGCTCCCCCACAAGGTCAGCACTGGCACCCACAGGTCCTCAGCCCCGAGGTCGGCCCACAGCTCCCCCTGATCTGTCCCCCACTTCACAACACCTCTGTCACCTGCGCCTCGGAGGAGACTGCACCCCGGGCCTGTGCCCATGGCCCTGGCTGCCCTGTGCCTCACCTTGTCCTGTCTGCACGGGGCGGATGCCCCATGGTCTTGGAGGAAGCCAGACTCCAGCAGGGCATCTGTCTGCACCGGCACCGTCAGCCCTGGGGCTCGCTGGCGTCTCCAGCCCTGGTCTCCGAGGGGTCGGGACTTGTCAGCCAGTCCAGGGCCTGAGTCCTAACGCCTGTTTCTCTCTCTGCTCTGCATCCCCCCTGGAACCCGGCTGCCTGCCCTCCTGCCTCAGATAGGACAGAAGAAGAAAGTAAGTCCCGGGACAGTGGTGCTCCCCCAACTGGATTCTCACACCCTCTGGGCCTTGAGACCCCTTTGAAAAATTGGGGGAGGCCTGGTGCAGGCCCTGGCATTGGGCCTTGGTCCGGGGCAGGAGAGTGATCACTGTGGTCTGCCACTCAGCACCCGGCCAGCTCTGCGGGATGCAGGGGAGGCGCCCTGAGATAGAGCGGTGGCCATTTGCCATGGCTGGTTCCAAGTCGCTGCGGGCTTAGATGGCCCAGTCCCCTGATCTGATGGCCATGGCCGTTGTGTGCAAGCTATTTGTTGAGAATGGCTCCCGGGGGGAGGCGCTCTCTGGAAGGAGAAGAGGTGACCTGGGGGCTCATTCAGCGGAGCAAGGCTGACAGCAGAGCCCGAGCCCGTTCCCCCTGAAATCTCACCACAGCTCCAATCAGATGGAGCCCAGTCATAAAGCATGGGGCCCCCCAAACCAGCTGATCACCCCAAAACTTTTCCCAAAGCCAGGTTCCTGCCTGAGTGCACAGGCCGTTACAGAAGTCTGCTCATCTCTGAGCTAGAGCGAGGTCCTCAGGCCTTTGTTTGGAGTGAGGTTCTGGGATCCCAGCTCAGGTCTGAGGGACGGGGCTCCATCGGTGCCACTCTTCGGGGAGGCTGGGGGGAACAGGACGCCTCTGTACAGTTTTCCAGTGTCCCCAGAGCATGCTCTGAATGTTTAAAGGTGCACTGAGGCACAATAAGAGCCCGAGGGGTTCATCTGACAAACAGTCGTTGGTCAGTGGAGCAGCTGCAGGCCAGCTCCACCAGGGACATCGGGGCAGCCTCGAGGACAGGCCCCAGGCAAGGCCAAGACCTGGCTCAAGGGGGACACTGCACTTGGTGGGCCCTGCACACGTCCCTGGTCAGGACGACAAGCACCTTGGCCGTTCTGCCTGGCTGATCCTGAGTTCTGCCTTCCTCCCACAGGATTCAGGGTGAGAATCCCGCAGCTGGAACACTCGGGGCCAGAAGCATTCCACATCTGAAAAAAAAATTGTTTTTTTCAGATTTTGGACTCTGTTTAAACTTTACCAGTTGAACATCCCCAACCCCAAACCTCAAATCCCAAACTGCCTGAGCATGGTGCTGGCGCTCAGGAGGCCCAGCCGCAGCTCTCCGGATTTCAGGTGTTGGTGAGGGCGCTCAGCTCCAGGTGCCCCTGTGCCTGGCCTGGAGGGCCTCTGTCTGCCCCGGGCTCCCTCTGGCCTGTCCTCCACCCAGCGGAGCTTTAAGGGAGCCTCGGGGAAGTTCAGAGCAGCAGAATGTGTGTGGTGCAGGAGGAGCGGCTGGGCGCCGGTTCTCATTCTGCTCTCTCTCTCTCTCTCTCTCTCTCTCTTCCATGTAACTCCTGGTGGCGATCCCTGCAGTGAAGAGTGAGTGGTTTTCCTTTCCTACCTGGATGTGCTTGGGTCCCGGGAGGAAGGAAGGAGGGAAGAACTCTGGTGTCCCAGACTCAGGTGTCTTGCAGAGGCTGTCCGGGCTGCCCCCAGAGCTGGGAGGAGAGCCCTGAGTGTGTCCTGCAGCGTCCAGTTCCCGAGCTCCCAGAGGCCCAGGCCCGTCGCCCCAGATTGCAAACACAGAAGGAGAACCAGCATCCATCTATTTCTAGGGAACAGAGGAGCGGGTGCCCTCCACGGGCTTCCCCACCTGCCCCAGCAGGGACCCGGGGAGAACAGGGGACCCAAGGCTCCGGGGCTCCCTAATCTCTTCAGGAGGAGCCCGCAGGGGAGCAGGGCACCCGGGAACTCTCTCCTGGGGGGCCGGGCTGCACCCAGCAAGGCCTCCAGCCCTCTGAGGCACGGGGTGAGACAGGAGGGTGTCTCTGACTCTCTTCTCCTCTCTGCTCTGCACTTCGCTGACCTGGCCGGACCGTCCCTCCCTGCGGCTCGCGGCTCGCGGCTCCACAGTACTGAAACGTAAGTTCCCGACTCTCCCTCTGCTGCTGTGTCCACCTTCTCATCTCTGGCAGAGAAGTCTCTTAGCCCAGGGACTGGAAAAATGACCATATGGCTTTCACCTTCCGAAAGGTGGGCACCTTATCTGAGGGACCTCCCGGGACGAGGTCTGCAGAGGGCTGGTGGTCACCCTGAAACTGAGGGCTACCTAGGAGCCAGGTCTGTTTCTTCCCCGACCACTTCTTCCCCAGGCAGGCAGTGTTTACCCACACTGTCAGGCACAGAGAGGTTCAGCAGCCGGACCCAGGTGGCACAGCCCCTTGTGGGGTGGGTAGGAGGCTGGTCTGCCACCCCCTCCACTCTCAAGGAGACTCAGTCTCCTGAAGGCCGGCTCTGACCAATTCACAACACCATTCCCTGCAAATCACTGCTAAGTAGAGGTCACGTGTCCTCTTTCAAACTGAAAATCCTGATACGGGCACAAAGCATAAAACTCACACTTTACCCTCTTTAAAGGGACAATTCCGTGGCCTGGTAAATTTGGTGTCACGCAGCGGCTGTCCTTCCACTTCAGAGCGCCCTCCTCTGCCTCCCCTCTCCTGCACCCTCCTGCCTGGCCCTGCCCCCTTCCTGCTTCTGCCCCGGGGCCCAGGGAGCCCTGGACGGTGTAGTCTCTGTCCCCGCCTCTCTGCGGCAGGAACGTCCAGGGTCCCCATGCCCCCTGTGGCTCGTGGGACTTTTCCTGGTCCGCTGCGTGGCTGCGCCACACTTTACTCACCCACTCACCCCCTGAGAGACAGCTGGGTCACTTCTACCTCCCGGCCACCTTCAAAGCTGTCTACACTCGGCCCAACACGCCATCTGGTCCGAGCCCCGAGCCACCTCCAAACCCCACCTTCATGCAAGAGGGGCTTCAGTCAAACCCAAGAGACCCCAGATGAAAAACAATGCCACACATCCCAGACCTGTCCCAAGTGCTGTGCTTGTCATCTCAAGAGGCCGTCCTGTCCTACAAGTGAGGAGGCTGCAGCAGAGAGGGAGAGTGACCGACTCAGGTCACACAGCCAGGTGCCAATGAGAGCCCAGGCAGCCTGGACCCCGCTCCCTGGTCGCTGCCTCTGCCCACCGTGACCTGATGAGGCTTGAAGCACCTCCTATTAGCAGGTCCCTGCCTGGTTCTTGCACTGGGAGGGTTATCATCACCCTGTTGTTAAGGAGGGTGGAATTCAGAGTGGGAACAGGAGGGTGTGGCCTCCTGGTGTAGCCGGGCTGCACACCCAGGGCTCTGAGGACTGGCTCAGCCTCCTGGGGTCTGTGCTGCTGCCCTGCCCAGGTAGCTCCTGCCCCCTGGGCCTGGGGCAGAGACAGGATCTGGCCCTTAGTGGAATGGTGGTCTGTGGGGAGGGTTTGCCGCTCTGAGGCATCTGGATGCCTGGAGACATTTCTGCCAGAGCCCAGGAGGTGGCGGGAGGCAGGTGGCACCTGGCTGAACCGGGCCTGTTGCTAAGCACCTTGCGTAGAGTGCCCACAGCCAGACTCCTCCGGCTGACTCTGGCTAGTGTGGAGGCTGAAGCCGCTGAGCACCGGGCCTGGGGTAGGGGCTGGCGAGGGCTGTCCTGGCCAGCGGGCGCTGCTGTCTGCCCATTCCCCTGGGGCCTGCCCACCTCACGCGGCAGACACTTGAGCAGACAGCACCCGCCAAACAGCAGAGCAGCCTGCGCAGCCACAGGGAAAGCAGACCCAGAAAGCCCCCAAGGCTCGCCGGAGACCCACGTGCGCCAGGCCGCAGCCCGGTCGCCTCTTACTGGAGGCCGTGGGGCAGTGGAGAGGCTGGTGTGGAGGACCGGGCTGGGGCTCCGCTCTGCAGGCTGCCTGCTGGGTGCAAGTCAACCGCAGGGCTTTTGTCTTCTCCCCGAGGAGCAGAGGCTATTCTCTGGGATTGAGAGATACAGAGCAGAGGTCCTCAACAGTTTCTTCCACATAGCACCAGGGGGCAGACATCCTGGGCTCCCGGGTGACTGCTCAGCGCTGGCGCAGCCTGCCAATACGTCAAGGTGGACTGGCTGGGTCCACTGAGGCTCTTAAGTAAAGGGCCCCAAGTGCCCGTCTGCCGAGGAAGGGACAGAGAAAGGAAGCCAGCCACACGGGAACGAGGCACGGCCCCCCACCCGAGCCTTGAGCACACGCGCTCAGGTGGGGAAGCCAGGCTCAGGCCATCTGTGGGAGTTGTCGGGAACAGGAGGTCGGGCTGTGGAGGGCCAGGGAACCGGGTGGCCAGCCTGGGCGGGATTTGGAGCCCACAGCTGACCACAGGATTCTCTCTGGGGTGGCGAGGATGTCTAAGGTTGCCTGTGTGAAGTCTGCACGGCCCTGTGAACGTGCCAAGCCGCTGACTGCGTGCTGCGGTCCTGTGGTCATGCTGACATGGGGTTGTGAGAGCAGCAGGTTCCGGAGACCGTGCCACCCGCTGTGCACAGTGGGGAGGAGAGGGGTGCCCGCCTGGGCTTGCCCTCCGTGGCTGGCACCTCCCACCGGGTCTGACTGGGCTTTTCCTCCTCGTGCCCACCTCTCGTGGACTCAACACTGTCCTGTGCCCCTGGACCACGCTGGCTTCTGGACGGAGGACAGAGATTCTGGGTGAGACTGTGGGAAGCTGGCCTTGGCCCTCCTATGTGCCAGGAGGAGCGGGTGGGCGGCCCTGACTGTGCCCCTGCAGTAGTCCCATGGGGAGGTGGACAGTCACACATCATCCAAGGACAGTATCAGTCCATGTCCCGAGGGAGTGGGCGGAGAAGGGTGGTGGGGACGAGGCAGTTCTGGAGCCCGGCAGTCCCGTGGCCTGCGGCGTGGTCTTGGTGACTCCTCATCTGTCCTTCCCTAGGCTTGCTGAGTCTGCAGGTGCTGAACGGTGAGTCGCCCGTCTGGGCTTGCTCTGGGTTTGCTCCCGGCCCAGAGGCACAGCACTCCCAGCTGCCCTGGGGGGAGCAGCCTGGAGAGCATGGACATCCTCTTGCCGCCCCCACAGCGGCAGCGTGGATGCCCTCGCCTTCCCACCATCCCGCAGCCTTAGGAAGCCTAGCTACTGCACGCCCAGCCTCATGCCAGGTGCAAGGGCAGAGCAGGGGACAAACGGACAACCCCCAGCCAGAGAGGGTTGTCTGACCAACATAGTCTAACTAACTAGCATGGTTAACTGACTAACATGGTCTAACCAACATGGTCTAACTAACTAGCATGGTCTAACTAACATGGTCTTACTGACATGGTCTAACTAACTAGCATGGTTAACTGACTAACATGGTCTAACTGACTAGCATGGTCTAACTAACATGGTCTAACTAACTAACATGGTCTAACTGACTAACATGGTCTAAATGACTAACATGATCTAACTAACATGGTCTAACTAACATGGCTAACTGACATGGTCTGACATGGTCTAACTAACTAGCATGGTTAACTGACTAACATGGTCTAACTGACTAGCATGGTCTAACTAACTAACATGGTCTAACTAACTAGCATGGTCTAACTGACTAGCATGGTCTAACTGACTAGCATGGTCTAACTGACTAACATGGTCTAACTGACTAACATAGTCTAACTGACATGGTCTAACTAACATGGCTAACTGACATAGTCTAAGTAACTAACATAGTCTAACTGACATGGTCTAACTAACATGGCTAACTGACATAGTCTAAGTAATTAACATAGTCTAACTAACTAACATGGTCTAACCAACATGGTCTAACTAACGTGGTCTAACTGACTAGCATGGTCTAACTGACTAACATGGTCTAACTGACTAACATGGTCTAACTGACTAGCATGGTGTAACTGACTAACATGGTCTAACTGACTAGCATGGTGTAACTGACTAACATGGTCTAACTGACTAGCATGGTCTAACTGACTAACATGGTCTAACTAACTAACATGGTCTAACTGACTAGCATGGTCTAACTGACTAGCATGGTCTAACTGACTAACATGGTCTAACTGACTAACATAGTCTAACTGACATGGTCTAACTAACATGGCTAACTGACATAGTCTAAGTAACTAACATAGTCTAACTGACATGGTCTAACTAACATGGCTAACTGACATAGTCTAAGTAATTAACATAGTCTAACTAACTAACATGGTCTAACCAACATGGTCTAACTAACGTGGTCTAACTGACTAGCATGGTCTAACTGACTAACATGGTCTAACTGACTAACATGGTCTAACTGACTAGCATGGTGTAACTGACTAACATGGTCTAACTGACTAGCATGGTGTAACTGACTAACATGGTCTAACTGACTAGCATGGTCTAACTGACTAACATGGTCTAACTGACTAGCATGGTCTAACTGACTAACATGGTCTAACTGACTAGCATGGTCTAACTGACTAACATGGTCTAACTGACTAGCATGGTCTAACTGACTAACATGGTCTAACTGACTAGCATGGTCTAATGTGGTCTAACTGACTAACATGGTCTAACTAACTAACATGGCTAACTGACATGGTCTAAGTAACATGGTTAACTGACTAGCATGGTCTAACTGAGTAACGTGGTCTAACCGACTAACGTGGCCTAACTGACTCACTCACATGGTCTATCTGACGTTCCAGGGAGAGGGGCTCCTGTCCCCAGGGACCGCGTCCCCCAGGAGGGCAGAGTAAGGGAGGCACGCGGGCTTCTCGCGGGCTTCTAGACGGCAAAGGCCCAAAGAAGTGAGGGCCAGGCCTGTGGGGTGCGTGGGGGCGGCATCCCAGTGGGGCAGCCGCGTGGCGAAGGCCCCAGGCAGGAGAGCGCCTGGCCCACAGCAAGGCCGCCACAGTCCCCTCACCCCACGGTCCCCTCGCCCCACGTCCCCTCGCCCCACGTCCCCTCGCCCCACGTCCCCTCGCCCCACGGTCCCCTCGCCCCACGGTCCCCTCGCCCCACGTCCCCTCGCCCCACGTCCCCTCGCCCCACGTCCCCTCGCCCCACGGTCCCCTCGCCCCACGGTCCCCTCGCCCCACGGTCCCCTCGCCCCACGTCCCCTCGCCCCACGTCCCCTCGCCCCACGTCCCCTCGCCCCACGGTCCCCTCGCCCCACGGTCCCCTCGCCCCACGTCCCCTCGCCCCACGTCCCCTCGCCCCACGTCCCCTCGCCCCTCGTCCCCTCGCCCCTCGTCCCCTCGCCCCTCGTCCCCTCGCCCCACGTCCCCTCGCCCCACGTCCCCTCGCCCCACGTCCCCTCGCCCCACGTCCCCTCGCCCCACGTCCCCTCGCCCCACGTCCCCTCGCCCCACGTCCCCTCGCCCCACGTCCCCTCGCCCCACGTCCCCTCGCCCCACGTCCCCTCGCCCCACGTCCCCTCACCCCACGTCCCCTCACCAGGGCTGGCGCTGTTCAGGGCTGATCTCCCTGTCCTCCCTCCCCCTCCTCCTTCTTCTTCCTCCACAGAAGAAACCAGCGACTGTAAGGAGGAAGGTGAGTGGCACCCGCACCCTGGGGGGAGCGTGTGTCTGTGTGTGTGTGTGTGTGGGTGTGTGAGCGCCTTCCCTGGGGGGAGCGTGTGTGTGTGTGTGTGTGTGTGAGCGCCTTCCCTGGGGGGGAGTGTGTGTGTGTGTGTGTGTGTGTGTGTGTGTGTGTGAGCACCTTCCCTGAGTGGGGGAGCGCCTTCCCTGGGGGGGAGCGTGTGTGTGTGTGTGTGTGTGTGTGTGAGCGCCTTCCCTGGGGGGAGCGTGTGTCTGTGTGTGTGTGTGTGTGTGTGTGAGCGCCTTCCCTGAGAGGGGGAGCGCCTTCCCTGGGGGGAGCGTGTGTCTGTGTGTGTGTGTGTGTGTGTGTGAGCGCCTTCCCTGGGGGGAGCGTGTGTCTGTCTGTGTGTGTGTGTGTGTGTGTGTGTGAGCGCCTTCCCTGGGGGGGAGTGTGTGTGTGTGTGTGTGTGTGTGTGTGTGAGCGCCTTCCCTGGGGGGGAGCGTGTGTGTGTGTGTGTGTGAGCACCTTCCCTGAGTGGGGGAGCGCCTTCCCTGGGGGGGAGCGTGTGTGTGTGTGTGTGTGTGTGTGTGTGAGCGCCTTCCCTGGGGGGAGCGTGTGTGTGTGTGTGTGTGTGTGTGTGAGCGCCTTCCCTGGGGGGGAGCGTGTGTGTGTGTGTGTGTGTGAGCACCTTCCCTGAGTGGGGGAGCGCCTTCCCTGGGGGGCAGCGTGTGTGTGTGTGTGTGTGTGTGTGAGCGCCTTCCCTGGGGGGAGCGTGTGTGTGTGTGTGTGTGTGTGAGCGCCTTCCCTGAGTGGGGGAAGCACCTTCCCTAGGGGGGAGTGTGTGAGCGCCTTCCCTGGGGGGTGAGCGCCTTGGGGTGGGGGTGAGCGCCTTGGGGTGGGGGTGAGCGCCTTGGGGTGGGGGTGAGCGCCTTCCCTGGGGGATGAGCGCCTTGGGGTGGGGGTGAGCGCCCTCCTCTGGGCATAATACAGCCCTGAGAAGAGGAAGTCGGGGCGGGCAGCTGAGGGCAGGAGCCTGCACCTGGCAGCTCCTGATCTGAGCCACTTGGTCCCATGGTCCGCATCGCCGTGTGGCGGACAGTGGCACACCCGGGCACACCCAGGGTGCTTCTCCTGCTGGAGAAATAGGGTTATGTGGATGGAAACTGAGGGGAAGTCAGAGGACAGCAGGCGGCGCCGGGTGGCCCGGACGATGGACACCAGTGCGCTACGCAGCCAGGGTTACTGAAGTCACAAGAGATTCCTGAAAATGGCTCTCGGGTTACGGTTCATACAGAGGACGGGATGAAATCAGACTCCAGACCCCCGCTGGGCTTGGAAGCAGCAAGGGGAATTAGTGAGCAGACCTCAGGGGACCAAGGAGGGGCAGGGAGACCAGAGCCGGGAGGGCAGGGCGGCGGCCTGCAGTGTCCAAGAGCTAATGAAGGAATATAAAGAGGGTCCCTTCCCAGAAGCCTCCCGGGGCCCTTCAACTCTGAAGGCTGACATCTCCCACGGGATGTTCCAGAAAATTAAACCAGTCACTTCCAACTCATTTTGAGGACAAAGCCACCTTGATAAAAGCTCTGAGAGAGTACCAGAGAGGAGACTTCCATGTAACCTTTCCCACCCACACAGACGAAAAACTCCACACTAGAATCAACAAATCTAATCAGGCAAAAAGTTTTTTAAAAATTACGACCAAATTAAGTTTATCTCAACAGTGCACAGATGGCTTAATACGTGAAGATTCTCATGTAACTTTCACCTCATTAACACAAAAGGGAACATCAGATTCATCATCTTAGTAGATACAGAAAAAGATGATGAAATTCAACAGTCGTTCATGATGTTTAAAAAAAAGTCTCGGCAAGCCAGGAACGGAAGGGAACATCCTTCTTAAAAAATGTCTGTATTAGCTGCGATGGGCCTTTACTTCCATAGTTACGTGCGGTGCTGAGAATTAAACCCGGGCTTCACACATGCCGCCCAGCCCTGGAAGGGGACACCTTAGTGTGTCACCAGGAGCGTGTGACGCTGCAGCAGCGAAGGTCCCTTCCCGAGTTCCCAGGACACACGTGTCCTTCCCACTCCCACAATGGTGTTCTCCCGGGTGTGCAGAGAGAAAAGACCACGCCCCTCCCCCAGGGCTGGGACGGAGCCAGGGCCTCAGCTCGGCGTCCGCAGGCACCTCCCCAGCCTCCTCATTTTACTTTGAGACAGGGCCCAGGTCGCTGAGGCTGCTCTCCAACTTGCGAGCCTCCTCCACCTTACAAGTAGTGGGGTTCCAGGCTGCACCCCATGCTTGGCTGACAACTCATTTCTTGACGGCACCTAGAATCTGCCTTGGCATGGGAGGGCATTCCTGCAGACAGGCTGCTGCTGGTGAGATTTTAAAACAAAAAGCCCTCCCATCCAGAACCTCCTTCCACAAAGGGAGAAGAGAGGGAACAGGACAGCCCACAGCACAGCGCCCCCGGGATGGAGCCAGAGCGCTGCAGGGCAGTGAGGAGCAACGTGGTCCCCAGGGGAGGGCTAGGTCACCCAGAGACGGGGCTCAGGCCCTAGAGCTGGGGCCGGAGGCTTGAGGTTCCTATGACCTGCCCCCATTCCAAGGGACCCAGTGACACTCTGAGAGGGGGGGGCCTCTTGCTGAGTGTGGGCAGGAGAACACTCTGTGTGTGTTGCATGTGCATCTTCCTGCCCAGCAGCAGTGGTCAGGGCTTCTACCTGGGGCTGCTGGGGCAGGCCTGCGGGCCTCAACCACGTGGGTGTCCCTGAGGGGAGGGAGAGAGGGGGGGGCAGGAGCACCATGGTGGCCCCGAGGTCTGAAGGAGGAAGCAGCAGGGCCAGGCGGGTGCCCCCGGGAGGGACCTGAGGGTGCCACAGAGGCCCCTGTGCGGATCCAGGCCAGTGGCGGGGGCAGGGGTCCGATGAGGCCGGGGGACGGGGTCGGCCTGGGCCGGGTCTGGATGGGAGGCTGGCCTGTGTGAGTGGTGGTGACAACGGGAGCCGGCTCCGGGGGCTGTGGGGACGGGTGTGGAGCTCCCCGGGCGAGGCTTTCTGTCCCCTGTCCCCTCAGTCAAGCCTGTCCTGGTCACCAGCCTCCCCCAGAAGCTCAGTGTGAAGAGGACCCACTGGAACCTCTTCAGGTGCGCCTACATGATGGTGACCTTCCTCTTCGTGTCCTACAACAGAGGAGACTGGGTGAGCGGCCGAGGGCGCTGGACCCCAGGGGAAGGGGGGACCAGGGCGGGTGGGAAGGGTGGGTGGGGTGGCGGCAAGGGGGCGCCCTGCACCTCACCTGCTGCTTCTGTTTGCCTCTTCCTCTGGCTGGCCCCGTGTCCCCAAGTGCTACTGTCACTACTGTAACCCGGAAGTGGACAACAGGTATGGCGGCCGGGAGGGTGGCGCCACGCGGCGGTCTGCAGGCTCCAGCCACAGAATCACAGAACTGTGGGGAAGCCCCAAGTGACCGCCCTTCATGTTGAGTGGCCGCCAAGGTGGCCCAGCAAGCCCACTGGGAGTGAAGCAGGCGTGCGGGGGCGGGGGCTCCCTTGTGAGTGAACTCGACACCTTTTGTCTTGGGTTTTTAGAATTGTGAAAAGATACACAGGACACAGAATTTGCCCCTGGCGACATTCATCCCCACTACCTTCAGAAAAGGGGAACTACCATTTAGAGGTCCCTCCCCATGGCCTGGGCAGCCAGGAGTGCACTGTCCGTCTCCACTGGTCCACACATCTGGACCTTTCCTGTAAGTGGACTCCCACTCTGTGTCGTGGCTGGCTTCATGCAGTTGGCCAAGCTCACCCAGGTCATGGTGTGTGTTGGCACACCATTCTTTTGTATGACTGAATAGTATTCCATTGTATGGATCTACCACACTCATCTATCCACTTAGAGTTGAAAGACATTGGGTCATTTCCACTTTTTGATGGTTGAGGACAGGACTTTCATGAACATTTGTGGACAAATTTTCGTTTGAACCTGTAAAACTCTTCTGAGTACACACCTAGGAATGGAATTGTGAGGTCAAGTGAAATTCTGTGTCTAACTAATTGGGGAACTTACCCAGTGAATTTTTATTTTTAAAAAATTAAAAAAAAAAGTTTTACTTTTTAGTTGCAGCTGGACACAATACCCTTATTTTATTTATTTTTATGCGGTGCTGAGGATCGAACCCAGGCCTCACATGTGCCAGGCGAGTGCTCTACCATGAGCCCCAGCCCCAGCCCCGATCAGCTACCCTTTAATGGATGGATCCTGCACTCAGTGGTGAACAGGGTGGAGAAGAATCTTGAGTTCACAGGAAGGAATGGTGTTCCTCCCTCTGCCTGCCTGGAACATTCCTCCTGAGCCTCAAGATTCACCTAGGCCCCCCTTGGGCTCAGGGGTGGACACCACTTTAGGGCAGCTAGCGGCAATGGAGGAATGATGCTCCCCGTCCCCCCCCGGATCGTACTTCGCAGCACGGGTCACACCTTTCTGTTTTGGTATGAGAGTATCTGACCCTTTAGGCCGGAGGGGGACCACGTTCTTTGTGAAGGCCAGTCAGTCCAGTATGCTGGCTTGGCAAGCCATACTGTGTCCACTGCAGCCACAGCAACCACTGGCGGTACACAAACAGCTGGGCCTGGCTGTACCCATCTGCTGATGAATGCATGAACAGAATAGGGTGTATTGGTACCATGGAATACTAGTTAGCCATAAAAAGGAGTGAATCTCTGATACTTGCCACAACATGGGTGAACCTTTGAAAAAGTCATTCTAAGTGAAAGAAGCCTGACACAAAAGACCACAGTGTACAATTCCATTAATATGAAATGTACAGAATAGACGAAGCCTGAGGCAGAAAGCCGACTGCTAGCTGCCAGGGGCTGGGGTAGTAAGGGGTTCTTTTTTGGGAGGTGATGAAAATTTCTTCTGTTAGTCATGATGACTGCACAACATCAT
Organism: Ictidomys tridecemlineatus; assembly: GCF_052094955.1. Lineage (NCBI taxonomy): Eukaryota > Metazoa > Chordata > Mammalia > Rodentia > Sciuridae > Ictidomys > Ictidomys tridecemlineatus. The sequence goes on along the minus strand of NC_135491.1, from coordinate 1,563,842 downwards.
GAGGGTATGAACACAAGACTGAGCTGCAGACTTTAAAATGGTTAAAAGGGGGAGTTTTACGTCAGGTGAATTTTGCCTCGATTATTAAAAACAGCACCTTTGTTAGAGGGGTGTAGGCTGGACCCAGCCCTCCACTCCAGAGCAGTGTGAGAGCCCCTTCTCTGGGCGATTCCTTTGGGAGCTGTGGCATCTGGGGCTCCAGGCCGCATGGGCCTGACCCTTGCTCTGCAAAGAGTGGCTTCCGGGAGAGTCCCTTTTCCTGGAGCGGACCCTCTAGTGACAGGTGGGGACAAGCAAGTGGCCCGAGAGCTCACAGGTGCTGTGACCCAGGCAGCCTTCTCCCCTCTGTGGACTAGGAGAGCCCCCTGCTCTGAGCCCCTGCTGAGATGGGGAGGAGCCAGTGCGGGGGACACAGTGGGCAGAACATAGTGAAGGGAGAGGGGCCCAGGAAGAAGGTGGCGGGACTGAGCTGCGGAGGGCCATGCAGAGGTGCATGGGCACCGTGGGCGGCCTGGCAGTGCATGAGGACGTGAAGACACAAGGACACCCGCAGACTGTTGCCCTCCCCTTTCTTCCCTTCCTCAGGAACGACCCCTGCTGTGCTTTCTAGTGCGTGTCCTTCTGCCCAACTCAACCTTCAGAGGCCTCCATCTCCCAGAGAATCCTCTGTCCCCTGGATGGCCAGCGTGGAGGGTGGCAGCAGCTCTGTCTGCCTCTTTGAGGCCGCGTTAGAGGATGGGCCCAGAGTAGCCGAGTGAACCTCTTGGGGGGTCTCCAGACATTGTCGATCCCCCCAATTAAATGCACACTTGTTGAATGGCTAAGTGCTTGATTCTTCCACCCACCCAACGCCGAGCACTGACACAGGGGACAGAGGTAGGTCACCTATCATTTAATATAGGTACCAATCCTACCAGAAGGTTCTACGGAGCTTTAGCTGTACAGGTGGAGGGAGCCGGCTCAGAGGGTTCGATGCTGGCCCAAGGTCACACGGTGACAGACCTGGGACTGGCCTCTGCAGACCTTATTCCAGCATCCCTATTCTTTTGTGTAAAGACCTGGGGGCTGCCCCAGAAGCAGCTGAGCCCCCTGTCCAGCAGCATATTCTTGCCTGCATTTGGGGAGGCCCAGTGTCCTCGTTCTTGGGTTCAATCCCAGTTCCACTTCTTATTGGATACAGCAATGTGGAGGAAGCTATTGTCTGTCTGTCTCTCTCTCTCTCTCTCTCTCTGTTTTGGTACAGGGACTAGAACCCAGGGGCATTTAACCACCAAGCCACATCCCCAGCCAGCCCCACCCCTTTTTAATATTTATTTTTTTAAATTTAGAGACAGGGTCTCGCCAAGTTACTTAGGGCCTTGCTAAGTTGCTGAGGCTGGCTTTGAACTCGCCAGCCTCCTGAGCTGCTGGGATTACAGGCATGCACCACCGTGCCCCGCCGAAGTTATAACCTCTTAATGCCTTATTTTATCATCTGCAAACTAACAGCACAGAAGTTCTATCATAATAGAAGCAACATCTGGTTAGTTCATCAAGTTGGTTGAAATGGAGAATTTAAACATATTTTAAGCATTTTGTTTTAAAATATGTAACTGTATGCCCATTTGCCAATCTTTTGATATAAGAATGAGGTGATTGCCATGGCACATGCCTGTAATCCCAGCAGCTCAGGAGGCTGAGACAGGAGGACCTCGACTTCAAAGCCAGCCTCAGCAATGGCGAGGCCCTCAGCAACTCAGTTGTGACCCTGTCTCTAAGTAAAATACAAAATAGGACTGGGGATGGGGTTCAGTGGTCTAGTGCCCCTGAGCTGAATATCCAGAACTGTAATGGCACACTCTTCTCCTCAGAAAACCTTACCTAAGCTTCTCCAGAAACCTTCACCATAATTTATTTTAGGACTATCAACGACAGAGTCTCTACAAGAGTTCAATGTAGGTAAACTTCCTATTTTCCTGTTGCTCTATTAACTTGGCCACTGGCCTGCAGCACTCCAGGTGCTTCGTGCTGCTTCACAAACATTTATCCAGAAATTTGTAAAAGTGTGTTTGAAAATGGAACGTGATTTTTAGGCCTCTGGCCTGGAGCTGGGCTTCACAGAGATGTCTACATTTTTTGGATAAGAGGAGTTACCAACTGGGCTCCATGGTAACAGCTGGCAGGGGGAGGAAAGAAAGCGGAGAAGAAGCTCCCCCCTTCTTAGGTGTGGTCCTTGGAGGGTTAACTTGCCGGAAGAGTGAAAGAAAAAGCTGCTTTTATGGGAACTTCTGAGCCCCTCCCCTTACATGCCGGGTATTAACTTCTGAAACTACCTGAACTCGGGGTTCAGGGGATTGATTCCAGCAAAACCTGCACCCTCTGAAGCTGGCTGCAGCCAAGTAAAACTGTTTCCTGCTTTCTCTTCTGCTCTGCCTCATCTGTCCCTACAACAGTACCAAAAAAGAAAGAAAGAAAAAAGAATGAGGTGATGTTTTGTGGGTGAGTTTATGATCCCATGTCCAGATTATCCCTTAAAAGGGAGCAGAAATATGGACACTTGCACTCGGTGCACTGAAACTTCTATACTAAAATGGAGAAAACCTTCATCCTTACGGCTGTCTCGCCAATCGAATCTAACTCAGGTGGCGCGGCAAAACGTACAAAGGCCAGCGCACACCACAGGTCCCAACCAGCCCACCGCCCAACGGCACCCAAGAGGCCAGGACGCCCGTTCCCCACGGACCCGCCTCCTCCCCCAGAGCATGCGCAGACGACCTGCATGTGACGTCACCACGCAAGGGCGGAAAGTGTTACCGTGGTGACCGCGACGCTTTCAGAAAGCCGCGAGCGACCGCCCAGATAGCTGCCACCCGCGCCCGGCTCCCGCCCGTGCAGGGGCTGGGCCGCCGCTCGCGCTCCGCCTGCTGCCCCAGCCGACAGCGCGGAGAGGCTTGCCGCCCTGGGGGCTTCTGATCCAAGAGCCCGCGGGCGCCCGGGGCTGCTTCCACACATTACCCAGAAGACCCTGGGCCGCTCGCGCTGAGGATTGCCGTGGAGATGGCGAGACGCCGGAAGTCTGGGGAAAGAGGCGGGGCCAAGCCAGAGGCGGGACTCCGATTGGTGGAGAGGCCACAGCTTCTGGAGTGGCACATGCGCATGGCGGGGACCCACCGCCTTTCCGTGCCGCCTGCCGGGATCGGAGAGTCTGGGTGGGCCCGCTGGGTCGCTGGTCGCGCCGGGCCTCGTTCCCGAGCGGAGAGGCCCCGCCGCGGCTTCCCGGGGTCCACGGTGTGTCCCCCGCCTCTGTGACGTCACAGTCCTGAGTGGGCTGAAGCCGTTGTGAGCTCTGTGCCGCCCTGTACCCCCTCTTTCTGGAAATGGTAGGACTCTTCGTGCTCTCTGCGCCTCGGTTCCCCCTTTTGTGAGATGTTCCGCGGAGCTCAAGCTCAGCGGCCTCGAGCAGGGTGCATAGGCCCCGTGCCTCAGTTTCCCCATCTGTGAAATGAGGGTGACTGTGGAATTCGCCTCGGTAGGATTGTGGCGAGGACTAAGGGTTCCTAAGAACAGAGGTCCTCATGTAGTGACTGCTCCTGCGTCAGTGGCTTTGGTAACCGTCGCCCTCATTTGGGGCTGAGGATTTGGACAAGCCACCCCTTCCCTTAGGATCTGGGAAGTGGATCTGCGAGCTGATGAGTATATTGGGTTTCGGGGCCGCTAAGCCTTCTTCTGAGCACGCAACGAATGGCTTTTTCCTCGCTGAGGGATACTACAGGTTTCGTGCTCAGACACGGAGTTCCAGAAACCGCTTATTGCCATGTCCAATGCTGTTTGACCCCTGTCAGTCCTCGCCTTTCAATGAGCCACGAGTTTCCTCGGGATTAAGTGATGGTGGGAACTTGTAATTCTCGTTTCTGGCCCAGGCACTGCCCTGGCTTTGCTTGAGGACCTTGGACAAGACACCACTGGGAACAACACAGGGTGCACCCCTAAACTTGGAGTTTCTTTCACTGAGAAAGCCCAGTTAGTAGTTCTAGGGCCTCACTGCCCTCCCTCCACCTGGTGCCCTCATTGTGTTGCCCAGCATCTTGTTCCTGTCAATCTGAGGTCTGCCTGCCCCATTGCTTATAAATGCTTACCTTAAAAATTGTGGGAAAGTTCAGGCCCTGTCCTGTTTCCCTTGTGGCATCTCTGAGCAGAAGGGATGAACTAAGCGCCCTGGCTGAGGCCCTGGAGGGAGAAGGCATGGGCCACCCTGCTGCATTTGTTAGGAAATCTGCCCCCTTTCTAACTCTCCTCCAGTCTCTCTTGTTAGTGTGGGGGTGTGTGTCGGTAACAGCTCCAAAGTTCTCCAGTCTCTTTGGGATCCAGTTTTCTCTATTATATGTCCTGTTATCACTGTCTTCTCTGTAAGTAACACTGGTGTTCCATACTATACTATAACATTTTATCTTTTAAACAAATTTGGTACATTCAGTGGTTCTTAAATTTGGCATATGTGCCATTTGAGAACTTGTAATTCTAGTTTCTGGCCAGGCACTGCCCTGACTTTGCTTGGGGACCTTGTATAAGACAACACTGGTAACAACACAGGGTGCACCCCTAAACTTGGAGTTTCTTTCCCTGAGAAAGCCCAATTAGGCACTATGCTGGCAGGGCGAGTTGGTGCACACTTGTAATCCTAGGGGCTCTGGAGCCTGAGGCAGGAGGATTGCGAGCTCAAAGGCAGCCTCACTAAAAGCGAGGCACTAAGCAACTCAGACCCTGTCTCTCAATAAAATAAAAAATAAGGCTGGGCATGTGGCTCAGTGTCAGTGAGTTCACTGTGCAGAACTCACCTCCAGAGGTTGGCTCAGATGTCTTGATGAGAGCCTAGGGCAGTGTGATTCAAAGTTGCTCAGAGAACTCTAATGTGCAAAAGATGGAGGGGCACTGACTAGAGGGCCTCCAAGTTCTGTGTGGCCCACTGTTCACCAGTTCTCTCATTCCCAAGCATGCAAAGGGTCTTTGCCTGTCCCACCTTTTGCTGCCCTCCTCTGTTCACTGCTGGCCCATCACTGCCTCCTAAGCTAGCAGCTGGGGAGAATCCGTTCCCTACTTCCTCAGCTGCGGGAGCTCTGGCAGGCCTTTGCGCAGTCTTTCCTCTGTGGGCAAGCCAGCGGCCTGAGGTCGTCCTCTGTGACCCCAACACCGACTCCCACTTGAGGGCCCTATGTTATGGGCCCCCAGGTAATCCAAGGTGACCTCCCTAGTTTAAAGCAGCTGATTAGCAACTTTGATTCTGCTCAGCCCTGCTCACCCTGCTGGAGTACCTCTCCTGTTCACAGCTGCTGTGGATTAGGACATGGACATATTCTTCAGGGTGGGAAGGGGTAGTGTTCTGATCACTGGGTGCCCTTGGGTGAGTCATGTGACTTCCTCCAGTCTGTTTTACCAACTCAGAGATGGGTACAGTGATTCTCTCCACTCAGAGCTGCTGTCAGGTATAAAACAGGGTCCGTCTGTGGCACATAGAAACCCTGAATGCTGGCTCCGTCTCTCCTTGCTGTGTTAATTTTGACATTTAGTAGCCTCCGTAACTGTTACTTTGTCTGAACCTCAAAGCCACTCTGTTCCTATGTTACAGACGGAGAACATGAGGCTTAAAGAAATGGATTCCTGGCCTCTGGGTTATGTGGCTTCTAAGAGGCAAGCCAGGACAGAAACCCAGGGTTCTTGGCATGAAACCTATGCTTACCCCTTCTGGTTCATTATCACCTCCAGAAACTGAAATAAGAAACTGCATTAAGGCCTCTGTCTATACAATGTCTTTGTGCCCATTGCCTTATCTGTATCTTTACTATGTATAGTGTCCCTAGCACTTGGCCCTGTCCCCAGCATGGCATGGGTGCTCTGAATGATCATGCCCGACTGCCCCCCAGTGCACAATAGAGGAGATGATGGCCTGGTATGTCTCTGGGGGAAGTTCACAGGTTTCCACAGGATTTGCAGAAAGGGAATACCTAGGTTCAACACAGACCTAGTCCTGCCTAGGTCTTCCCAGGGACCAGCCCCATCATAGAGCCACTCATTACAGAAGTCACTAACCACCCTGGAGATCCCAAGGGTTTCAGGAGCTGTGTGCCCGAAAAGGAACCGAGACCAAATGCACATTTTACCTCGTGCTTTTTTGGGTGGCAGCCACTGTTGATGCCTGGATCTGCTTGAGGATCTCCAAATTGCCATAGAAGGCATCTGTTGAACGGTCTGTCTAACTGGAGCACACAAATCATCAAAGTAGGAAGAAAGTCATCTTTATGGTAAAGAAATTGGACTACCTTCAGGTTGGTTCTGAGTTTCTGCATGTTCTCTTTAGAGGAGTAGGCCCAGTGAACCTACCTCTTATTTAACTCAATGAGGTTTGAGTATCTTATAATAGGAATTTTTGTTATCCACTGACCACGTAGTTAGGAAACACTGTAGTACAGATGTGGGCAATCTCACATCACCCTGACCGGTGCTCCTTGGCTTCCTTTTCTACTGGCAAACACTGTACTAAATTGGTGTTTACTATTTCTGTGCCAGAGCTTATATTTTTATCACAGATACGTGTGTCTTGTTTTGCACATAGTTAAATTTTAAATACATGGTGTCATACTATACATCTGCTAGAAGTTAGGCATAGCCATGAGACTCTCATGAGGGTACGTAAAGAAAAAATCAGGACATTTATTCAATTATTTCACCCTTTAAAATCTATTTTTTAGTTTTTTTTCTATGTATAAGATCTATTTGTACGGTGTGTTTGTAACTTTTCTAAGTTCTTAAGTACAGGTGTCGGTCATCTGACCTAGCCCTCCTCCCAAGGGGGCCATCTGTGGCCCAGCTGCGTCCACTCCAGGGATACTGTCCCAATGCTTGCTTTAGGCTGAGTCCTTGCTTCTGCTCCAGGGCTGGACTCTTCACCCACACGGAGACCCCACCCCAAGGCCTGCAGACAGAAAAGTTGAAAACAGATATACTACTTCTCAATAACTCTAAGTAGCTCTGAATGCCTCGCATCGGGGTTTGCAACAAGGAGGTATTCCAACGTGTCACGCCCTCCCAAGTACTGGTTGGCGCCTGTAAAGAGCCTCTGCTCCATGCAGGGCATATCCTGCTTTGTATCTCTATGTACTCATGGCTGCTTATGTGTTAAAACATGTTAAAGTCCATCCAGAGGGGTTCTTTATGCCCCGATGGGCTGCCTTGCATCTGGATAGAGGGGTGCTTCCAGGCTGGCGGGTAGACCGCCGGTCACACCTGGTCAGGGGAGCGCTTTACCTCGCTGTCGCATGTGCAGCCGCTCCTGCCTTGGCACCTGAAGATCAGTCCTCTCACCCGGTTTGCACTGCTCTCCTTGGTGGGGAGTGGTGGCCGCAATCTTGGCTCCTGGGCCTCGGGAGCAGAGTTCACAGCACCCTGCATCCTCCCGGTCCAGCCCCTGAGCCCACCTGCCGTGCAGCCGCCCAGGGCTGCTGTGCCCATACCTGCCTGCTGCCTGTCTGGTCAGTCCTGTGGGACTGTCTAAGGGTGAGGTCGGTGCGCTGACTGCAGAAGGAAGGTCCTGCTCTTGGTGTGGTCAGTTTCTTATAAGCGTAGATTTGTGTTTCTGCTGTTTTTGAATTTTATGGATTGTGCCTTGCTCCCTTTGTTTTTATTTTTCATTTGCCGTTTTTTGCAGGGCTGGGGGTCTAAGCCAAGGCCTTGCACGTGCAAAGCACGTACCTGTCACTGAGCTATATCCACTTTATCCCACAGCCCCTTCATTTTTATTTTGAATATACACAATAACTGCATGATTCAAAAGTCAAATTTATTTAAAAAGGTGGGCAAGCGGAGGTTCATTCCTACCCCATTTCCATGGATCCATTGTTCATGTAACCATCTTCATTTGTTTTTAGTGATTTTTCTGTGTTTCTTAAAAGGATGGAACAGTGCATGTGCCCATTTATGCTCTCCAGTTTGACTCAACAAATTTCCTGAAAATCATTTTCTTAACAGGTGCCAAGTTTATCCAGATCTTCTCACGTCTGTGTGCGTGTGTTTGTGTGTTGCTCCGTGTCCTGGTTAATATTTAGTGATTACAGATTTTAAAGTTTTATCATGGTACTGTGAATAAACTGTTTTATGGTTCCTTAAATTTGAATTTTTATTACTGTTTGGGTATAGTCTCTTTTTGTTATTCATTGCGTATTCATGTTTTGCCTGTGAATTGCCTTCCTGTATCTCATGACCATTTTCTTCACATAAGTCATTTGTTTTTTGTTTACTAATCAATAATGAGTAATTTCTATAATTAGTTTACACGTTCTCTATCACTGATAGGCTTTAGTCCCTCCTCCATCTGTTTCACTTTATCTCTACATCTCAGGCTTCTCTGATGTCGTCCCTAAAGACTATAGGGTGTTCCCTTCTGGATGAAAAAGTATCACTTGAGGACCAAGATGCAGCCCAGTAGCCCAGTGCAGAAGGCCACAATAGAGAAGACTTTCAGGGTCCCCATGGCCCTGTCCTGGGTGCCGTGGTAACCTGACAGGAAGGCCACCCAGAGGCTGTAGACACCAGCATGCTGAAGGCGGGGGGCTGGCCTTGTTGAACATGCCAGGCAGGTTCCTGGCCAAGAAAGCTCCAGTTCAGGTCGCCAGAACCAGCGGGCCAAATAGCCCAGGACACAATGGAAGGCTGACAAAGCTCTGGCTGCACTAGACTACGATGTAGCCAGGTGGGGACTGTGGTGTGGGTCCTGTCAGGGAAGGGAGGAGAAATCCTCAGACAGATCCCCGCCCCCCGCCCCCAGAAGATTGCCTGTGTGAAGGCAAAGGAGGACAGCACAGGGAGCTATCCTGGGGCTTCCCACCTTCGGATCTTGCTTGCTGGCCTCGTAGCCTGGAAGACCATGACCACAATGATGGTTTTGGCCAAAACAGAGGACATAGCCACCGAACCCAGCTGCTAATTAGGTCTGTTGGAGGAGGCAGGTAGCTGGGGTAGGGTGGCTGATGCAGAGCAAGGGCAGAGGAAGCAGGACGTGAGGAAGGTGAGAAGGGTGGCTCAGAGTCTGGTTGTCGGCTCTGACCATGGTGGTGTTTCAGTGCCTCACAAACAACACCAGGACACAACTGCAAGGGCAGGACAGAGCCATACCTGCCAGAGGCAGCCCAAGGGTTCTTTGGGCTAAGAAGGACTCCTTTTGGATAGGCAGTATTCCCTCTTCCTTTTTGGATAGTGGCCCTCAGGCCACAGCCTGTATTGGGAACAGAAAGGGTGTCTTAGAAATAGGCACAATGGGTCAGAGCCCACTGCCCAGAGCCACCTCCACCACAGCCCTGCTTTGACTGCTCTCTTGGCTGTTTGGTTAAGAGAAAGCATCGTGTTTCAAGGAAAACAAAAGTTCACCAGCTGCACCAGTAATGCTGGGGACAAGTCATCCTGGTGAAACCTCTATTGAAATGTATGAAATAACTGGATTTTTCTCTCTGCCTCTGCCTGTGGACAACACACGGCTTTCAGATAGACAGATAGGCAAGCAGATCTAGATAGGTAGCTAGGCCAGTAGATTCAAGCCCTTCCTTGTAAATAGATGTATGAACTGACTAATGTAGGGGGAAAGCTTGAGAGGTCCTTGGTAGAATGACAGTTAACCCTGATGCTAGTGAGCACTGACAGTTGCCACGTCACCTACCCACTCCTGGGGACTTCACACTGGTGTCATCTACTTATTCATTCTTTCATTTACTTTTCTGCAAGTTTACATTGCAGCATGTTCCTGCCAGCTAAAGGAGCCTTCCTGGGCAGCCATGGTTTTTCCAGTCTCTACAGGGTGCTGCCCAGGGCCAGCGTCCTCCAGTGGGACTTGCAGGCAGCCTATCTAAATCTTCTAAGTCTCTCTCTCGAGAGTGGCTTCTCCCCCATGTAATTCCAAGGCCTCATGCAGACATGACATGTTCACCTACACAGAGACCCAACCACGAGACTCCAGATTTGGAGGTAACAGATTGGAGGTGGCTACACTGCACACAGACTGCACAGGCAGATTAAATCTCGGGGGCGTGCTTCTCAGCCTTGGCCAAAAGGACAGATCTGTGTGCTCCCTACTCAGTCCTGGACCCTGACCCCCATCTGCAGAGAGGCAGGAACACAGTGTGCAACCCACCAGTTAGACGCTGGTGAGGTACTGCAGGGACAAGTGCAGTGGTGGCATCCGCTCAGGGCCTGTCCTGAGCGTAGGGCAAGGATAGTCTTGGCAACACGTTCAAGCCCCACCCCCAGGGCAGACTGAGGACCACTCTGAGGTGCCCAATACTTCCTGGTTGGGCCAACCCCACTGGGGGCAGGAGGGCAAGGGAAGAAAGGGGATCTGTCTTTGAGGCACTAGGTCATCTCCCCAGGAGGTGGTTTTATTCCAGTGGCCCTTTAGCCAGTCAGTTTATACACCTGGAAAATGGAGATATTTGATGAAAAAAACTCAGAAGAGGATTGAAAGAAGCAAGACCTTGAGGGCCATCTTAAATTTTTTTTGTTATTGTTGTTCAGGGACACACAGCCCATCAGTTCTAGGGTGCTGGTAGTTAATAACAATAGTCAATGGTCAGCAATCAGAAGTGACACCCCTTGCCCCCTGGTTTTGTTCAAATGCAGAAACCACACCTGGAGGTTAATGAGTAGAAATTTTAGGGGGCACCCTCCAGGCCTATTTCAAATGTAAAAGACCTGAGGCTCCCCAGTGGGAGCTCCTCCAGCCAGCTCCTTTGACCCAGCAGCAGGGAAGTGGAAGGTAGAAGTGAACCCAAATAGGACTTAGAGGAATGCTTGAAACTCAGGCTAAAGGACATAATAGTCTTGATACTTTTTCAATCCTTTTTAACACAGCTTTTGATCAGTGCTCAACCCAAAACCTATATAAATCGTTAAGTCAGCACATCAGAATTGTGTCCCGCTTCCAGGGCCCGCCCACATTGCAGGGTTTCTCTCCTCACTTAAATCCTGCTCTTACTCTGTTGGCGCCTCCCTTTCCTGATTGTCTGTTTTACTCTTCAAGTCTGTGAGGCAAGAACCAGGGAGGAAACTGGCCACGAGTTACTGGGGTTTGCTGCAACGCACTGCTGGCTTCATAGAGCAGGTGTGATGCCAGGTTCCTGGGACCCCCTAGACCTCCAGGAGAGAATCCGATGCAGTCACTCAAGAGCCTTTATTGCCAGCTCGAGCCTGGACTCACAACCGTTCCCAGCGCAGTCCCGGTCCTTTGTCCAGTGAGATTTTAAAGGTTTTGGGGGGATACTGTATGCGTCACAGCATCATACAGCAAATCATTCCATACCTCAGGAAAATCAAACAACAACTCTTAACATTGATTAGCACATTCACTGGCGGGAACAAGTTGGGTAGGGATGATTGGTTACTACAAGAAGGGGATTTTTTTGAACTGATTGGTTTAGGCCACGAGGGGTGTTCATGCTGAACTACATGGTTTCCCAACTTGTTATCAACCACCATAAACTACTGGGGGGTCATCTGGCATCCCAGGTATTTTCCTGTCTCATGCTGATTGGAGGTTGCTAGGGGGTTGCTAGGGTCCTCAACTAGCCTGGCTGAGTCAGGGACACCTGGCGCCACAGACCTCTCCTGTTATTTACAGACAAACAACTCAGCAGGTTGGATATGTAATTAGGAGTGCTCTGTAGGTTTTTCCAAGGACAAGGGTCATGCCCCCTTCCTTAGGACAGGCTTTAAGGTAGAAGCTGCTGTTATTCATTTATTCTTCAAAAAATGGAGTCACATCAGTTTTTCACAGGAAAATCCAGCTTTACTATCAGCAACCCTCAAAAAGCTCCAGCTGAAGATCCCTCCTGCTGTTAACACTAACAGGGTATTATCCCAGCTGCTAACACTAACGGGGTATTTCAGTTGCAGAGATCAGCAGCTAGCGAAACTCCATCGGCCAACAGAAGTGAATATCCAGCATCTTAAAGTTCTGGTTTCAGTAGCAACACTAAGAGTCCCGAGGGTCATATATATTAGCTGCTCTTTTTATTATCTTTTATAAAATTATATTTTATTTTTACTTTTTTTATTATATTATTATCTTTTTATTATCACCACCAGGTTACACAAATGAGAAGCCAAAACTAGTCCCCCCATATATAAATATATATAAAATATTATATATAAATAAATATAATATATATATGTTGTAGTTGGACAGGATACCTTTATTTTTATATGGTGCTGAGGATCAAACCCAGCGCCTCCCACACACTAGCGTGGAAGGCTGAGCCACAACCCTGCCCCTCTCCCCATACATTGACTCTTAATACTGCTATGGAAATCAAGACCACAAGAGACTAAGAGGGCTAGAGAACTCATGTTTAGTTACACAGAGGAACTAGTGCTCTTAAGTTCTGGGCCTCAAGTTGAGGTTACATGGGGCTTTTATAGGAAATTTGACAATTTCTGTTAACCATTACAACATTGGTGGGTTTGAATTTGGCCTACCTGACCAAAGACCATGCAGAGGGAATTTATGATAAGTGGTGTAGAAAAAAGACGGTTATCTGTCATCTGTGTTAGCCCAAAGTGGCCTTCACCACAGGCAGCAGTAATTCAAGATAACTTGAGTCTACCTCCTTAAGAGCTTTATTTCTAAGAAGTAAGTCTACCAGGTTATAGTTTAGATGGCAGTTAATTGGTCACATTCCTATAGAGCTCAAAAAGTCACAAAGTGTAAGAAACAAGACTACTTGACAGGCACCTGTTCAATCTCTGGCTTTGAAAACCTGTCCCAGGGACATCCTGCGCTGCATGGCCACCAGCCTCCTGGGAGTCATCCAGTGGATGGAGCTCTTGCCTGGTTTTGTGGCAGCCCTGGACTGCAGGTGTTGACCGCTGTGGCCTATGTGCCCAGCCAAGCCAGTTTGAACCTCCACTACCTCAACCAGATCCTGAATGTCAAAAAGCAGAGTGTCTTATCTCATGCCTCTGAGGAACTCAGGATCTTTGGGCATCCTAGGCTCTCTAGACGAAACCGCCTACAAAAGACCAGCAGAGGAAACGCTGGACGCCTTGGCAGAGTTTTCTGAAGACCTTGCAGGCAAGCCCTGTACACTGGGGGACTATGTCTGTTTGGGAGTGGTGTCCTAACAGTTAAACCGGGTGGAGATCTAGGAACTTGTGAGACAAACAGGTAGACCCCAAACAAACTAATCTGATTATCATCTCCTTCCAGTGGACCCAAGCAGTAGGACTGGACTGAGAAAACCTGGGTGTACTCCCAGGATGGTGTGTTCCTCCACAACCCGCTGGCCACAGAGCTAACTGAAGCCTTAAAAATAACTGGACTTATCATCCTTGGTCTATTCCAGAAAAGGCACTTAAATGGTTGCCTGCCCTCTCATAAAGACATTAACAGCTATCAGGCAAGCCCCCAGCTTCCTTCTGCAGCTGAGTGGGGGTTTTCTGTTTGTTTTGTCTTCCATTCTTGCTTTTGAGGACAGCTCTGGAAAGAATGTGTCACCTCCCACCCTGCCTGCAGGATTTGGTTTAATTTCTAGTTTATTTGGGTTGTCTGATGTCCTGCTTCACGTGATACCCTTATACCCGTACCTTAATAATGACTTTACAAAAAGAAAAATAAGGAAAAATTCCCTGGGGTGGGCGGGAGGAGAAAACCTGTCCGGGGACATTTACAATCCAATAGGTAGGGACCCATGGTTAACTTAGGTTCCCTAAAGAGAAGCTGACAGAGGTGAGGGGGAAAAGACAACCCTTGCCTCAGGCATTGGTTCTTCATCATAATGTTCTTATAATTTCACGTAATAATCAGGTCTGGTTCCTCCATCTCCATACCTAGTTTCCAAAACTCACAGGGCCACGTGCCTGAGAATGCAAGCCCTGGGCTGTGCGCTCATCTGAACCACCACAAAAACTGCGTCTCAACACACCTGGTCACAAAACGTGACTTTCCACGCATAAATCACGAAAACTGAGATCTAAAAAGACAGCCAATGAAGCATCTCAGGCTTCCTGTGTTGCACCTGCAGAACTGAGTCCTGGTGCAAACGCGGGCCGACAAGCGCGGCCAGTGCCCCCGCAACACACGCACTCTCTCCACCGGTGAGCACCCGAGCCCAAAAGGCCACACGTGACTCCATCTCTGTGCGGCGTGGAAGCTATCGCAGAGATCTGTGTCTGCGCAAAAGCCGAATGGATGCTGAGGAACCCGCGTCCATCAAAAACGGGACCCCGCATGCGCGCGCAGCCACTCGTTACCTCACCGCCACCACGCCTGCCCCTCCCCGCTGCGCAGGCGCAGTTCACAGGAGCGCGTGCCCGGGGGCTTCTGGGAAGCCTAGTCCGGGACCGCGCAGAGCAGCCCGGGCCTCCCCGTCTGCGAGGGCGCGGACTTGTCTCCTTGGCCCTCTCTCGGTCCGCTCTTGCCACACTGGACAGATGGGAATTCGCGCGGCTGGAGCCTCCTTAGCCCCGCGTCCTGGGCGAGGCCCTCCACAGTCGTGCCGCCCGGAGGCTGCTGAGAGTTATAGGCCGACAGGTCCGTGAGTAAAGCCGCCTCGAAGCCCACCAGCCAGGGGCGCGGCCTGAGAACGCCGGCCGGTCGGCGAGCAGAGAGATGGCGTGGCGAGCACATCAGGGCGGGGCCTTAGCCCGGAGGCGCGCGCACGCGGCTTCCCGCCGGGTGAGGAGCGGGTTGGCTGGCGGCTTGGGCTCCCTTCACGTGAGCGTGCTGGCGTGGCCTCACGCTGAGGGGCGGGGCCGTGGGTGGGGGCGGGCCTTCCCGCTCGGGGAAGCCCTGGGGGCGGGGCCGTGCGGGCCGGGGTCCCGGAGGCGACCGCGCATGCGCGGGGGTTATTGCGCAGTTGTGGCGGTGGGCGCCACCAGGACGCTGGTGTGGAAGTGACTGAGAGCTAGTGCCTCGGGTGATGGGCCTGGGACTGCGCCCGATTCTGCGACAGCGAGGTGCGTTGGGTCTAGGGTCACAGGATGGTGCCACATCAAAGGTTGGTGGATGCAAGATTCTCTGACCCGAGGTGATGGGCCCAGGATGGCCGGATTCTGCAGCAGTGCTGGGTGATGGGCCTGCGTGCTTTTCTGTTGCTCTGGTGTGTACACTTGGCAATCTGATGTGGCTGTTTATCAAGTCCATGAGACCCCGCTGAGGACTGTCAGTGGTTTTGCAAGTATGTGGCAGTGTGACTAGGTTTCTACCAGATCTTACTTAAAACTGTGGAATTGGAGGTCTTCCAGAGAATTGCACGACTGTACAGTTGAGTTGGGCTACACTTGTAACCTGAGGCGGGAGCTAGTGTTTTGGTGCTCTTTCTGGCCCTTGGGAGTGGCCTAACAGGCTAGTCTCAGCCATCAGCAAGCATACTTCCCCCTGCATACCTGAAATTCTGAATTACACATTTTTTTCAGCATCAAGCCACCGACAAAGCAAAAAGAAGTCCATTTGGGGGTTTCCTGAGTTGGAAGGAAACAATGGAAGGTTGTAATACTCCTTTCCTGTGGCTGCTGTAAAAAGTTGCCCATGGCTTCAAACTATACATGTAAGTATTCAATGTTTACTAATTGATCTTAGCTTTATTTGTTGCTGTTACTTTTTGCTACTGTTGTGTTCTACAGAGAGGAGTAAAGAGTTTGTTCCTCCTCTGATCTTCTTCAGGGGACAAGTTAGAGGGCTGTGGCTAGCAGAACTGTTTCTCTGTGATATGGTTTCAGCATAAAATGATTGAATTCTGCCTCTGGTTCAGCACCCAGAGGGTGGTTGGGCAGTTTCACTGGGTGTGTTTCTCAGGCCTTGGAAGCATGAACAGGAAATGCTCTGACTGGTGGCTTAGCCTGTGTGAGGCTCCCAACACCTGAAAAGTACAAAATCAGTAAGTGATCTGAAGAAAAAGGAAGAACGATGTTGGAACACAGGTTCTGTGGTTTGGAAGAGTACTGTCCTTTATAGGTGTAATAGAAGCATATACAATGTAAACATTCCAGTAGCCTTGTTGAAAACAAGTGAAAAGAAGCAAATATGCCGTTAAAGTTCATTTTAATGACACGTTTTATTTAAGTCAGTGTATCCCAAACATTATCATTTAACCTGTAACAATAGAAAAAAGTATGTGAAGTATTTCATATTCTTTTTTCATACTAATAAGTCTGTTTATTTCATAAAATTGACTGTTGGAAAAATAGAGCGACACACCAAATTGTTCTAAAAATGCTTTAAATTTCATAATAGATTTTTATCTAGAGATTTTTGAATTTACTATTCAGTTGTTTCAGTAATGAATTAATTGGAATTCAAATACAGTTAATGCCTCGGTTGCACTGACCTTATTTCCATTGCTAATCACTTGTGGCTTGTGGCATTTATACTGGATGGCATAGTGTCGCTCACTTAGGCCTGAGACTCCTTTAGACTGGAGGGGGTATTTTGTGTTTTTCTCACTGGGACGCTGGAAGTTGAGCCTAGGGCCTTGTGCATGCCAGGCAAGCTCTACCGCTGAGCTACATCCTCAACTCAAGGAGGTGGTTTGACCATCTCCCCTGCATTCCTCCTATCCTAGTCTACACTGTTGTTCCCCCCCATAATGTTGTCCACCCCCCCATTGTATCACTATCTAACCAACTTCTGCTTCATCTCTTGCTTCCCTCATATCCCAAACAAATTTATGGCCACCCCCCAATATTTTGTTAAATGTAAAGTTAGATTTTGTTGCTCCCTGCTCAGCCCCTCCCTTCTCTCCACTAGTGGTATCTAGCACTTAGGATCAAATCCAAACTGCTCACCACCTTCTTGATCTTTCCTTCCTGCCCTCCTACCTCACTCTGCTTCAGTATATGACCTCACTTCCTTATTCACCAAGCCAGGCCTGCTGTGTGGCCTTTACACCTGCTGTACCTTTGCCCAGAAGCTCTTCTCTGACTTGGTAGCTCACATTCTTTCTGCATTCAGACCTCAGCTCACTGTCACCTTCTAGGAGAAGACTTCCCTGACCACCACATCATTCTCTATTCCTGTACACTGGCCCTCTTCCCTTCATAGCAGTGACCTTGGCTGTCATTGTGCTCCATGTGGATTGCTTTTCTCTGTTGCAAGTACAGGGGCATGGGAGCAGGTACTGTTTGTCCTAGCTTGTTGCTCTCCCCAGTGCCAGGGACAGTGCCTGGCACCTTTAGATGCTTAATACATGTGTGTCAAGTGGAAAATGAGATAATAGCACATTCCTCATTTGCCTCCCAATCAGGAGCCTGCCATGATCCTAAAAGTGGGCACTGTTGGCCATGGCCTGACTTTGGGAGAGGGCAGGCTTGCTACAGATACCATGGCATCCATGCAAACACTTGTATTTGCACGTCATGTCCAGGTGAGGGTCCAGGGGATTCTGGGACCACTCAAAAGGTCCACTTGACCCCATGACCTCTCTTCTCCCCAGCACTGCCTTCCCAGAACTCCGCCTCTCTCTGAACGTGGAGCCTGAAGGGAAGGGAAAGGATGCCTGCTGCACAGCGGAAATCCAAATCCAAGGTAAGTGGCAGTTCCTCTTTTCAGGAATAGTCCATTCTGTTTCGTAAGGTGTAGCCATTTACCTTCCTTCCAGAGACTTCCTGCCTGTAGGAGTCTCCTCGTCCGTTCCTGGTGTTCTCCCAGTGATATTGGAGAATGAGAGGTGAGAGGCCCAGGAAGCCGCCCAGGGCCCTGTGCCCATTCCTCAGTATGCCCATGACTGACCGTTCAGCATCCCCAGGGGCTCTGCAGTGCTGGCAGATTGCCTTCTCCTGAGGGGAAGACAAGAACCCTGTGGTTTCTCTGGGTGGGGACAAGTGCCCACGTAAGACCTTCGGAGGCAGAGAAGATTGAACATGGCTTCATATTTGTCCCATTGGTGGCTTTGTTTCTCCTTGTAAAACCCACATTAGCACAGAGTAGAGTCCTCCAGCAAAGCTCCAAGTCTGAGAAGAACCTGTGGGTGCTTTGCAGGCCGGGCCACACGGTGCACTAGCCTTCTGTGGTCGGCACTCCTCACCACTGGACATTGGAACAGTCTTCAGGACGAGTGTGGAACAGTTTTCCAAAACAAGCACGTTTCTCTCTGTGTTGGGGACATTCATTCTTTTCTGCTTTCATGACAAATTCAAACTTGGCCTCTCAGCACATGTTTCTTATTGTGCAGTCTCGTGGGTCAGGGTCCAGGCACAACATGGCTTAGTGGGGTTCTCTGCTTGGGTCTTCTAGAGCTGAGGTTAAGGTGTCAGCTTTGTATTTTGATATTCATGATGTTCTCTTGGCCCCCGTTTTCCATCCCTAAGCCAGCAACAACCAACAGCCAAGCCAGACTCCCTGTGTTAAGTGGTTAGTGTACCTGCAAGGAACTTTTTGTCATACATAACTTATTCACATGTTCTTTAACAGAGTCTATGCTTAGGAGCTTGAATGGGGAGCCAAACTGCCAGGTCCTCCTGTGAAGTCAGCTGCCTTGCCTGTGTGGCCTCAGATCCTTCACCTGCATAGTTAACTGTGGCCCCGGGGGCAGGTCCAAGACCTGTGGTTCACAGGAGCACTATGAGCCAGTGTAGGCAGGTGCTAAAGATGCCTTTCTTCGTGAATTCCCAGCATGTCTGAGTTGGTCTGCTTTTTATTCAACATAATATTTTTTGGTTTATTTGGGTTTTTCATACTGGAGATTGAATCCAGGGGCACTCTGCCACTGAACTACACCTCCGGTCCTTTTTATTTGATTTTAATTTTTAAATTGTTGGGTACTGGGAATTGAACTCAGGGGCACTTAACCACTGAGCCACATCTCTGTCCCTGTTGTGTATTTTATTTAGAGACAGGGTCTCACTAGCACCTTACTGTTGCTGAGGCTGGCTTTGAACTCTAGATCCTCTTGCCTCATCCTCCTGAGCCACTGGGATTACAGGTGCCACCGTGCCCGGCTTCATTTTTTAAGACAGGGTCTTGTTGAATTTGCCAGGCTGGCCTTGGACATGTGATCCTCTTGCCTTATCTTCTGGGATTGTAGGTGTGTGCCACCACACCTGGCATACTCTTTTAATAGCAGTTATATCATATTGCACTGCATTTTATTTAATTTATGTAAAACACTTGCACCCTTTAGCCTCAGAACCCCCAGTGCTCCCTGCATGATTCCTGATACCATGTGTTATCTGTGTTGGGATGAGAGTACCATTTTCTCCAGCTTTGTGGAAGCACAAGGTCATGGTGAATGGACAGTCGATTTTTCATTTCAGGCACCAGTGACTTTTGGGGACTTGGCTATCTACTTCTCCCAGGAGGAGTGGGAATGGCTAAGCCCCATTCAGAAGGATTTGTATGAAGATGTCATGTTGGAAAACTACACGAACCTGGTCTCACTGGGTAAGGCCCTTCTCTCCATAATCCAGAACAAGCCTATTAAGGGACATTTGTCAATTAGGGTCTAGTTAGGAAAATGGATGCTAATCCAGTTGTGGTACTTATTTGTTTGTGTTGTTTTTTGCTTTTCTTTTTATTTTTTAACAGTTCTATTATATCATTCACTTAAAATATAGTCTGTCTATATGAAGTACATAATTCAGTGTTTTTGTTGTATTAACAGTTGTACAGCCATCACAACCAATTTTTCGTTCTTTCTCTCATTTCTTTATGTATCTATCTATCTATCTAGCTATTTATTCATTCATTGGTACTGGGGATTGAGCCCAGGGGCACTTAATTACTGAACTACATCCCCAGACTTTTTTTTTTTGCTACTGGGGATTGAAGTCAGGGACACCTGACCACTGAGCCACATCCCCAGCCCTGTTTTATATTTTACTTAGAGATAGGGTCTCACTGAGTTGCTTAGTGCTTCACCATTATTGCTGAGGCTGGCTTTGAACTTGTAATCCTCCTGCCTTAGCCTCCCAATCCACTGGGATTACAGGAGTGCACCCTGCACCTGGCATTTTTTTGTTTTGTTTTAAAATTTTTTTGTAGTAGTAGATGGGTAGAATTCCTTTATTTTATTCGTTTCATTTTTATGTGGTGCTAACAATCGAACCCAGTGCCTCATACATGGAAGGCAAGTGCTTTGCCACTGAGCCCCAGCCTTTTTTTTTTTTTTTGGAGACAGGGTCTTGCTAATTTGCTTAGTGCCTCACTAAGTTGCTGAGGCTTCCCATCCTCCTTCCTCAGCTTCCTGAATTACTGGGATTACAGGCATGTGCCACCTGCCTGGCCACACAGTGAATTTTAGAATGTTTTCATTGCCCTCGAAGAAAACCAGTACCCATTAGAATCACTCTTTTTCCCTGCTCACCTGATTTACCAGATTAGATGACTGCTACTCTTCCTCCTATCTCTATGAACTTGCCTGTTCTGGGGTTTGCATACAAATGGAATCTAAAGTATGTAGTCTCTTTACTTAGCATAGTTTTTGAGGTGCGTCTATATTATAGCATGTATCGGAACCCCATTCCTGTCCATTGCCACATAGTGTTTCCTTGTGTGGATAGACCACATCTCGTTGGTTCGTTCACTCATGAGCTCCTGGGTGTTTGGGTCATTTCCACCCTGCTGTGGACGTTCATATGCCAGCACAGGGGTTCATGTTCTGAGGAGAAGGGGAGTGGCACTGCCTGTTTGGTTTTCACTTCTGAGGGAGCCAGAGGCGGCTAGTTCTGGGAGTGCAGGGACAAAAAGAAAACCAGAGATGGAAGTCAGCAGAGTCCCTTTGGTGGACACTGAGTGGAAGCAGCTGCTAAAGTCCGACCCTCGTGTGACAAAGCCGAGCATAGAAGGGTAGAGCTGAGAGACAGTAGCCTACTAACCCATCTTTGAGCATCTGACCTCCTTGTTCAGGAAAATAATTGGTTTTGTGGAGTTAGAATGGAGCACTCTATTGGCTATAGCTGAGTGTGCATCCTCCTGGTATAAGACTTTAAAAACCAAACAATTTCTCCAGCTGTCACTCACCACTCAGCACAGAACAGTGTGATGCCCCACGTGTTTGGAGTTTTCACCACACGCCAGGCGATTCTCATGCCTGGCTGACAGTCCAGCTCTGGCACTACCTGGAGATGCATCAAACCCACAGCCTGGGGGCCTCATCTCCTAAGACTGCCTCATCTGGCAACTCAGGCCTCTGGGATTTCTGACCAACCCAACTGTAAATTTGGGGTTCCCGTGAGTCCCCTCCTCAGGTTTTACCCCAGAACTCAAGAAAGTACATTACTGAGGCTTTACCAGTTAAATATCAAGATATGTCTGGATGCAGATGAAGAACAGGTGAAGAGATACAGGGGGCAAGGTGAGGGCAAGGTGAGGGGAAGGGGTGTGGAGCTTCTGCTCCCTCTCTGGTGGTCCACCTCCACAGGTAAGCAACAGGAAGCTCTCCCAACCTGTCTTTTTGGGCCTTGTCGAGGCTTCATATGTGGTCCTGATTGATGAGATCACTGGCCATCAGTGATCTCTGTCCAGCCCCTGTCCTTCTCCAGAGTTCTGGGGTGAGATGAAAGTCCCATCCCTCTGATCACATACTGGGATCCTCTGACCCACGTGGAGGCTCCCAGGAGTACCTGGCCACCAGTTATTTTCTAGGGTTGAGGGTTTATGTGTCTTACAAGTCACAGTATCACAGTGCCCATTTTCCAGCTGCCCTCTGTGTCCTGTGTGCCCCACTGGGCTGGTACACCCTCACTCCATTGACACAGGGCTTGGCTCCGACTGTGGTGCTGACAGTGAGCTCAGTTCCATGCTTGTCCTATGTGCAGGTCTTTCCTCTCGAAGGCCAAATGTCATTGCCTTACTGGAGAAAGGGAAAGCACCCTGGATGGTGGAGCCTCCAAGACGACGCCAGGGCCCAGGTGAGTGACCAAGGACAGGGCCTACTTCTTACAGTTCAAGCTACTGTACCAGATGCTGGGTGGTTCATGAACAACAGAAACTCACATCTCACAGTTGGAAGTTCAAAATGAAGCACTGGCAGTAGTGCCTGGGGAAGGCCTGCTTCCTGGTCATACACGACCGCCTTCTGTATCCTCTGGAGCTGGAGCAGAGACGAGGCTTTCTGCTTTCTCTTTTAGTAAGACTCCACTAGTGACCCAATTACCTCCCAGAGGTGCCACCTCCACATGACATCCCCTTGGGAGAGAGGATTTAGACAGACAAATCTGGGCCAGACCTGCGTTTGGTCTGCTGTCGGCATTTGCTCTGCTGTCATGTAGGCACATTCTGCATGAGAGCCAGGCAGTCCTGAGGGGCAAGCTCTTGAAGTCCCGGGAGCCCGCTTCACCTGTCCACACCCAGGCCTGTGCGGAGAGGCCAGCCTAGATTCCTCCTTGGCTTCTCCTCAGTCATCGAGTTTCTCCTTGGACGTGGGACACCTGTGCCAGGAGTAGGGATCAGCAGTGTGGTGTAAGCCAGGCGAAGAGGCCACCTGCTGAGGCTTCGAGCTTTGGAGACTTCTGGTTTCTTAGGGTATGAATTAAAGAAGCCAGATGGCAGCACAGGGAAAACAGTAGGGCTCATGTTTTGACATTAAAAGAAGAAATTTCCTTTATCAAAATACTGTTTTTTAAATTACATAAAGTTCAGAGAAAGGAAAAGATGAAAAAAACAGCTACATGTGGTTATTGGTAACTATACTTATATATGGTTATTGGTAACTATACTCATATATTTCTGCTGTTTCACAAGTTTTAGTTGAAATGTTCTGTTAATAATCTCATTCCATTTTCTATTTAGATTCTAATTTCACATTAATGTCAACATGAGTGTGTGATGTGTGTATGTGTGTGCACACACTATGTGCACTTTTGCCCTTTTTGCTGTAGGACTGAGTCACAGGAACGGGATTGCTGGGTCAAAGGGTAGGATCACTTTTCAGACTAAATATTTTTGAATTGTTTTATAGGTTTGTCAGCTTGCTAGCCCCCAGTAAAAACTCTGGGCACTAACTCTAGGTATTTTTCTTGTGGACAACATTTCCTGTGTTTGGTCGGCCATAGTTTATTGCTTGTGAATCCATAGGAAGCTTGTGCTTCATTTCCACTGGACCTTGCCCCATTAGCCCACTCCCTTTGCTGATTCTGCTCTGTACTCTTTCACTGTAGTGGATTCCAGCCATTGGTCTAACAGATCAGCACCATGGACAGAAACAGAGCACAGTGTCAGTTTGATTTTCATACTCACAATACTGGATATCCTCATTAAAAACTTTTCTCGGCTGGAGTTGTGGCTCAGCGGTCGAGCACTCGCTTAGCACGTGTAAGGCCCTGGGTTCGATCCTCAGCACATAAAAATAAATAAATAAACATATTGTGTCCAACTACAACTAAAAAATAAATATTAAAAAAAACCCCAACTGTTCTCTTGGCTTATGAAGAACTTACTGTGTGCAGGTTCTAGGCAAAGGGCCATAGTCCCCGCAACATTTGTAGGTACCTCTGCATTACTGGGCAACAGATGAGGATTTGAGTCTTGAGTTAAATAACTTGTCCAGGGTCTCTCGTCGGGCAGACAGTGGGGCAAGGCTTGGAGCTCTGGCAGTGTTTCTTGACCCCCATATAGAGCTGCTCAAAACCACACTCTCCTACCCCGTAGACCATACTGTTTTTCTTATGTACTTGCTGGCATTTGTTTTCTGATTTAACTTATTCTCTTGTAAATTGTCTCCTCATGATCTCTCTCTCTCTCTCTCTCTCTCTCTCTCCCTCTCTCTCTCTCTCTCTCTTTTGTAGTTGTAGGTGGACAGTGTGTCTTTATTTTGTTCGTTTTTATGTGGTGCTAAGGATCGACCTTATTGCCTCTCATATGCTAGGCAAGTGCTCTGCCACTGAGCTATAGCCCCAGCTCCTGATCTGTGTCTTTCTTATGGTGATTTTATGGTTCTTGCAAAGAATGTCAGCTTGTATAGGGAGCTTTATTATTAAAAATACATTAACCCATTATATTTTACTATTAATTTTATAGAGCTTTATGGTTATTCATAGTAGTCAGGTTCATCCAGTAAGCTCATGGAAATTGATTTCAGTTCATGCTACAGCCCTTCTCTCCCCCTTTCCCTCCAGCCCTCCCTCCCCTCTCCCCTTTTCCCTCTTCTTTTCTACTAGACTTCCTTTCACTTGTCTGTTAATTTGTATTTGATTGGTTCTTTATGTAATCTTATTTTCTCCCTTTCTTTATTTTACTTCTGCTTCCACATATGAGAGAAAACATTTGACCTTTGAGTCTCTGAGTTTGGCTAATTTCACTTAGCATGATAGTCTCCAGTTCCACTCATTTCCCAGCAAATTCCTCTCTTTTTTTTTTTCATAATTCTTTTTTTTTTTTTTAAAAGAGTGTGAGAGAGAGTTCTCTTTTTTTTTTTTTTTAAAGAGTGAGAGAGAGAGAGAGAATTTTTTTAATACTTATTTTTTAGTTTTTGACAGACACAACATCTTTGTTTTTATGTGGTACCGGGGATCGAACCTGGGCCGCACGCATGCCATGCCAGGTGGGCGTGCTACTGCTTGAGCCACATCCCCAGCCCTCATAATCCTTTTTAATGGCTGAGTAGAACTCCGTGTGTGTGTGTGTGTGTGTGTGTGTGTGTGTGTGTGTTATCACAAATTCTGAATCCATTCATCTGTTAATGGGCATCTGGGTTGATTTTGTAGTTTAGCTCTTGTGAATTGTGCTGCTGTAAACATTGATGTGGCTGTGTCGTTTTAGTATGCTCATTTTAGATATTTTAGGGAAACACCAAGGAGTGGGATAGCTGGGTCATATGGTGCTGCCATCCCTAGTTTTTTTTTAACAAATCTACAAACAGTTTTCCAGAATAGTTGGACTAAGCAGCAATCCTAACAGTGTACAAGTCTTCCTTTCTCCCCACAACCTCTCCAGCATTTATTGTATGTATTCTTGATCATTGACATTCTGACTGGAGTGAGATGAAATCTTAGTGTATTTTTGATTTGCATTTCCCTAATTGCTAGAGGTATTGAACATGTTTTTCATGTATTTACTGGCATTTTGTGTTTCTTATTTTGAGAAGTTTCTGTTTGGTTCTTTTGCCTATTTGTTGATTGGGTTGTTTGGGTATTTTTGGTGTTAAGTTTTTTGAGTTCTTTGTGTATTTTGGATATTTAATCTCCTATTGGAGGAGTAGCAGGCCAAGATTTTCTCCCATTTGCAAGCTCTCTCATCATGCTCTTAATTCTTTCCTTAGCTGTGCAGAAGCTTTTTATCTTGAGAGTATCCCACTTATTTTTTTCTTAATATTTTTTAGTTGTCAGTGGTCTTTTATTATATGTGGTGCTGAGGATCCAACCCAGGGCCTCACACAGGCCAGGCAAGTGCTCTACCACTGAGCCACAACCCCAGTCCGATAGTCTCCCACTTACTGATTGTTGGTTTTGTTTCTTGTGTTTTGGACCTTGTTCAGGAAGTCTGTGCCTGCACCTACACGATGGAGGGCAGACCCTGTGTTTTCCTCGAGCAGTTGTACAGGTGTCCAAAAGCTCCCTGTGGCTACCATGCTCTGTCCTTCCCAATTCACAGCAAATCATTACTTATACTCAACCATATGTGGAAACTGTCACAAAATTTGCGAGATTTAAAACAACAAGAAAAAAGAAAAAATAACTCTCCACAAAGTATGTAAATTGAAACACCATGCTTTGAGAGAATTATCTTAGAAAAGAAAAAGTGGTTATAACAGTTTTACTTACCTTTTAACTTCTGCTGGATCTCTAATTTTCCTAGCCTTATATTTAAAATGTAAGTTTCAGGACCTACAAGATTTACTAGGCTTATGAAAAACCAGTTAAGACAAAAGGAAAAAAGTGTCTCTTTTAAATCCAAGCTGCTTGGCTGGCTATTTTATCTGTTTTTAGCCAGCTTTCTTAACTAGTTCCTCCCTAATGTTACAACACGGAAAGAAAAAGTAGAAACATTCCAAATTTATACGCTTTCTTTTTGAAAATAGGTGAAACACTACATGAGAATCCACTCTGCCACCTTCCCTGCCTCTGCACCTTGTCTCTGTCTCCTCTTTTATTATTATTCTTTACATTCAGATTCTAGTGTAATTCCTAAGTGTCTGATCCATTTTGATTTACATTTTGTGCAGGTGAAAGATAGAGGTCTAATTTCATTTTTCTACATATAGCAGTCCAGTTTTCCCAGCACCATTTGTTAAAAGGCTATCTTTTCTCCAAGATGTATTTTAGCACTTTTTCAATATCAGACAGCTGTAGGTTTGTGGGTCTGTCTGCCTCTTCTGTGCTGTTCCACTGATCTTCCCGACTGTCTTGTGTAGTACATGCTGTTTTTGTCATT
Source organism: Ictidomys tridecemlineatus (assembly GCF_052094955.1). Taxonomy (NCBI): domain Eukaryota; kingdom Metazoa; phylum Chordata; class Mammalia; order Rodentia; family Sciuridae; genus Ictidomys; species Ictidomys tridecemlineatus. The sequence goes on along the minus strand of NC_135491.1, from coordinate 1,537,528 downwards.
GCAGCTCTGTAGTGTGATTTAGATCACATGTTACGATGCCTTCTACTTCTGCTTCTTCTGTGATGTTGTCCTCTACTTTTCTACTTCTGCTTTTCTTGCTTAGTATTACTTTGGATATTCTGAGTCTCTTATTCTCCCAAATGGATTCAAGAAATTTTTCCTTTCTAATTCTGTGAGGAATGTCATTGGTATTTTTATGGGGATTGCATTGGATCTGTATATTGCTTTTGATAATATGGCTGTTTTGACAATATTAATTCTGCCTATCCAAAAACATGGGATGTTTTTCCATCTTCTAAGGTCTTCAATTTATTTCTTCAGTGTTCTGTAATTTTCATTTTCATTGTAGAGCTCTTTTACCTCCTTGGTTAGGTTAATTCCCAAGTTGCGGTGGTTTTTTTTTTTTTTGGAGGGGGGGTGTATGGATCTTGTACATATGGGATCTTATCACCAGCAAACAGAGATAGTTTGACTTCTTTTCCTGTTTGCATCCCTTTGATGTCCTTTCCTTGCCTGATTGCTCTGGCTAAGATTTTGAGGACTATATAGAATAGGAGTCATGAGAGTGGACAGGCTTGTTTTGTTCCTGAATTTAGTGTAAATGGTTTTAGTTTTTTTTTCCATTTAGTATGATGTGGGCTTTGGGTTTGTCATAAGGCCCTTATGATGTTGAGGTAAGTTTCTTCGAGCTGTAGCTTCTCCAGCATTTTTTTTTTTTTAAAGAGAGAGTGAGAGAGGAGAGAGAGAGAGAGAATTTTTAATATTTATTTTTTAGTTCTCGGCAGACACAACATCTTTGTTGGTATGTGGTGCTGAGGATCGAACCCGGGCCGCACGCATGCCAGGCGAGCGCGCTACCGCTTGAGCCACATCCCCAGCCCCTCTCCAGCATTTTTAACATGGATTTTATCAAAGGACTTTTCTGCATCTACTGAGATGATCATGTGATTTGAATTCTGTTTCAGTGATGGATCACATTCATTGATTTGTGTGATTTTTATATCTTTATGGTTCAATTTGGGCAGGTTATATGTGTCTAGAAATTTGTCCATGTCTTGCAGATTTTCCAGTGTATTGGAGTGTAAATTTTCAGAATAGGATCTGATAATCATCTAAATTTCAGAGGGGTCTGTGTTGATATCTCTTCTTTCATCTCTAATTTGTCTTTTTAAAGAACCAACTCTATGTTATATTTATCCTGTATATTGTTTTCTTATTTTTAATTTCATTGATTTCAATAATTTTTGGTCATAATTATTTTCTGCCTTCTACTGGTTTGGGGGGTTAGTTTGTTCTTTTTCTAAGGCCTTGAGTTTGGAGCATCAGCTAATTTATTTGGGATTTCTAATTTTTTATTATAGGCTGAGAAGGTAAATTTAGCTGTTTTGGGGTGGAATATTCTGTAGATGTCCTTGGGTCCCTTTAATTTATAGCATTGTTTAGGTTGGATTTATCTTTGTTGATTTGTTGTTGTTTTGATGTCCTATCTATTGGTGATAAGATATTGAAATCCTCCAGTATAATTGTGTTGTGGTCTGTGTAGGACTTAATGTCATGAGTGGTTTTTCCATGTAAGGGTGCATTGACAGATGCTTACTATGGTTATATCTTGTCAAATTATTTCCTTTAGTAGGATGGAATGGCCTTCATTGTGTCTTCTAATTAATTTTTGCTTGAAATGTACTTTGTCAGATATGAGAACAACTACTCCTGCTTGTTTTCTTGGACCATGTGCCTGGAATATTTTTTGCAATCCTTTTCTCTTCAGCAGGTGGGTGTGTTTGCCTATAATACGGGTCTCTTTTAAACAGCATATAATTGGATTTTTTTTAATCCATTCTATTAATCTGTGTCTTCTCACTGGGGAGTTGAGACCATTAGCATTCAGTGTTAGTATGGATATGTGTTTGTGGTTTCCTGCCATTTAAATTTTTTTTTTGCTGTATCTTAGCCATTCTTGATTCTCACTTAGTGGCTTTTTATTCTATTGTTTGTTCTCTGTTTGAGGGCTTTGGAAATTATCTTTTAGTTTCTCTGTGTGAAGTTTATCTTTGGATGTTCTTTGTAGTGCTGGTTTGGTATTCATGAATTCTTTTGGTTTACTCTTATTGTGGAATATTTTAATTTCCCCCTTAAAATTGAAACTGAGTTTTGCTGGGTATAGTAACCTTGGCTGGCAGGTCTTTTCTTTTAGAGTTTGGAGCAGCTCATTCCAAGCCCTCCTTTATTTCAGGGTATGAGCAGAGAAATCAGAAATGGACCTTATTGATTTGCCTCTAAATGTGACTTGATATTTCTCTCTGCAGCTTTTAATATTCTTTCCTTGTTTTCCATTTTAGGGATTTTGGTTATATGTCTCCACACACTTCTCATTTGGCTGGGTCTATTTGGTGTCCTGTAAGCCTCCTGTTTGTGGTTGTCTATCTCGTTTCTGATATGTGATTAGTTTTCTATAACTATCTCATTGAAAATGTTCTCTGTGCCTCTGGTTTGTATCTCCATGTTCTTTTCTATCCCAGTGATTCTCAGGTTCAGTCTCTTAAAGTTGTCCCAGTTTTCTGGTCATGTTCTGTTCATTTTTTTCCTTTATTATTTTTGGACTCAGGATCATATACCCTGTCCTCAGTGGCTAAAGTTCTATGTTCAAGGGCTGAGGTTCTGTTTTCTACACCATCTGTTAGTGATGCCTTCAAGTGAGATTATAATCTGATTGATTTTGTGTTTAATTTCTGAGAGGTCTGCATGGTTTCTTTGCACTATCTCTATTTCTGTATTAAACATTTCCCTGTAATTGTTCTCTTAATTTCTTCCTTAGATCTTCTTTTAGTTCATTGAACATTTTGATAATTAGTTTTTAATAGTCTTCCTCCGGGTTTTCGTCTGCCTCACTGTCAGCGAGATCCTTTGTTGGGGGATGTTGGATTTTGGGGGGACATTTGTCTGTCTGATTTCTCATGTTTTCAGAGGTCTTGGTTTTGTGCATCAATTTAAATGGATTCCTCTACCTCTTTTTTTTTTTTTTTTTTTTTTTGCGAGTGTCCTTTTGTGTGTAGTTATCTTATTTGTTCTGGGACTTCTTCCTGTTTTTTGATGTATGAGTAGATGCCAAGGGGTGAGACCTGAGTTCCCTCTCTGGTTGTTCCTCCTTGAGTTTTATTGTTGGTTTGGGGCTTTTGTCTCTTCATTTCTTGAGTTGGTGTAATGTCAGGGAATGTTTAGCAGCAGGGTCTCCAGCCTGTGCACTTTTAATGTCCTCAAAATATGGGAGAAAAATAAACAATAGTGACAACTTTTGGAAACAACAGATAGTAAGCCGTGTTAAATACCCAGTTCCTATTATGAGTCTTAAACATTAATTGCCACCAAAGAACAGGATTGGTGGGTTCAGCAGTTGTCAGCAGTGAAAACAATAACCATGAACGATAGCCACAGCTTTAAAGGAAACAGCAGGTGTGCGCTATTTCACCATAGTGGCAGTGATTGTTTTAGCTTTAATGGTGGGGGCAGGGGTATATAAACCATTTAGTTCTGAATGATGTAGAAATGCAGTTAACTGGGGAAGAAACGAAATGTGTTAGCACATTAGAGAAGACTTCACAATTTCAGAAAATGAACAGAGAAAATTCAGAATAGCATAGCAGGTGATATTATGTAGTGGGAGTGGAGAAAATCAAAGCCTGTATTGGGAGAGAGAATATTAGAATTTGGTGAGTAGCAAAAGATAAAGATATAAAATCAAAGTGAAATATTCAGTCTAATCTCTTATATCTTGTGAAGTCTTCTCTAATGTGCTAATAAGTAACACTGCTTACTACAGAACCCTCATAAGACAAAGCTAGAAAAAGACAATGACATTTTTAAAATGCTGAATATGAGAGAAAACATGACAAATAACGGTAATCTATCTGTCCCTGAAAGAGGACAGCAGAATTCACACGCTCATAGACATACACACAAATTCACACATGGGAGGAATAAGAAAAAAATAATTAAAAAAAATACATGTGTATTTTAAAAAAAGAAAAATATCCAATGTCTTAGTTGTAGACCAAAGTGACCTCCACCGAAATGGTCGAAATATTTGACCAGCATGGGTGGTCAGTGTCTGTTCAGTAGTCTTTCTCGTCCATTTTTCCTGAGTCAAGTACTGGTAGAACGGATGCAGGGCCTTAACCCATGCTGTGGCTCTCTGAGCTGCCTGTGCACCTAGGATTGAAGCTGTGTGCCTTCCTCTATCCTGATAATTCCTAGATTTGGTATTTCAGGTTATCCCATAATTTTTGGAGGTTCTGTTCATGGATTCTTACCATCTTCACTGTGAGGTCAACTTTTTAAAGATTATACATTTGTCTTCATTGTGTGAGGTTCTGTCTTCCAAATGATCTAGTCTGTTGGTGATGCTTCTGTAATTTTGTAGTGTCCTGCAGGTTACCAATACCTCATCTTTAAGAGGGAGATCAATATTTAGAGCACTCAAGGTGAACAATATGCATCCTTAAACCATATAGGTTCTCTTTAGACAGTTATAGTTTTTTCACAATAAACAGAAGCGGTGAATTTGATTAATACCTATAATGAAATAGTAGGTTTGTGTCAGGGTCTGCAGTTTCTGATGGTAGAGAGCAGGGGCGGGTGGGAGGTGAGAATAGAGAGGTGTTAGCTCACAACAAGAGTGAAGGAGGATCAAGAGAAGCAGGCTAGCAGGGTGCCTCTGGTGAACCAAGCCTGCAGGGACCTTGGTGATGGTCTTCCAGATGCTGGCTGTTGTTTTTAGATTGTATCGAGCATGTCCCTCGTTGGTGGCAGCGGCAGTGTCAAGTCTTCCAGGCCCCTAGCCATTGTCCTAAGATGGAAGCTTCCCTGACTAAAGATGATGGTGGTGGCAGTGGAGGTGTCCCAGAAGTGAGGTGATTGCTTTCAGAGATGGGGCTGAGAGGGTAGTTCCTGCATTGGCCAGCAGCGCTGTGATGTGTAGTGCTGCATCAGGCTGCTACCTCCAGGCCCTGTCCATTGTCCCAAGGTGGAGGCTAACATCTTGGAGGGGTTGCGCAGGTAGCTGCAGTGTCCCAAGATGGCAGCAGGTGGGAAAGCCATGCGTTGGTAGACGGGGCTGCAGCATGGTCACTCTCCTCCACATGTACGTGTTCACTCCCAGGTTTATATGCTCACATTGACCTAATGTACTGGGGTGAATTCTGGTATGTGCTGTGGTTTAAGGGACTTCTAGATACACAGCAGAGAGATGAGCTGAGGTGATGTTTGTGTCCACACAAAAAAAGTGAGGTCTTGAATGAGGGATGTGCAGAGAAGGAGAGGAAGACAGCAGGGTGTGGGGCAGGACAGACTCGAGGGTGAGACCTGGGTTCCCCTTGGCTGAGGCCCCGGCCTTGCTGTGAAGGTTTCCCTAGCCTCCCTTTCTTGATTCCCCATTGGCATGATTATTTTAAGGTACATCTCCTAATGGGAACTACAATGGTAGTTACTACAGATATCAAATAGCCACAGGTCCACAGAATTCTTCTCTAGAACGCTTTTAGGAGATTGTTGTCGGGGCTTTTAGCCCCCGTCTCCTCCTGACCAGCGGGAGACCTGTGAGGTGGGTAAGTGTACACACTTGAAAGAGTATAAGTGTAATAGATGTAGAGTTTCTCACAGTGATGTAGTTAAACGACACTCTTCAGTAAGTTCAAGCTCCATTTAACACATGACTGTTATAGGAATAGAACACAAGCCACACAGTTAATCAGAGTTTTTCTACTACCTACATTAAAATAACTTTAAAAACAGGCAAAATTATTTTGTTAACCCAGTGTATTTAAAATACTGCAATGTATGATCACTATTTTTACAGTGAGATATTTTACTGCCCTTTTTTTGTACTACATCTTCACAATCTGGAGTGTATTTCACACAGCATGTCCCACATCAGACCAGCCATGTGTTGTGGAGCTCAGTAGACCCATATGCCTTGTGGGTGCTATATTGGACAGCTCTGAACCTGTGTGGTGTTTATTGTTCCCTATAATTTCAGGTTTATAGTCAGTCTGCTGTACAATCATCTTAAATTATCTGGACTTTTGTGTCCTACTCCATTTCATCTATTTTGCCAGATAAGAGGTTCATTTTTATTTAGTCTAATCTTTTACCTTTTTTCCTACTTCTCTGAGTTTAAAGTTTTCACTCTTGTAAAATCTAAATACTGAATTCTAATTGCTACTAGGTTTGCAGTCTTTAAATATTTGATTTCTGCATTTTGAGGGATTTATAATTTTACAAATGTATAATTTATAATATAAGATTCGATCATTTTAAAGAACATAATTCAGTGACTTTTTAAAAAATGTATTTTCCACGTTGTGTAACCATCTCCACAATTCTGATTCAGAACATTTTCATCACCCTACTAAGATCCCTTTTGCCAAGTTACAGATAATCCTGATTGACATCTCCAGACCCAGACAACTAATGGTCTTGTCTCTGCAGATTTGCCTTTTATAGACATTTCATAAAACAAAACTACATTTATTTGTCCAGTGACACCTATGGGGTTGAATGTAGTATGTGGTACAAATTTATCCTCGAAGTAAAACTTTGATTTATTTACTTTCTCATCACAAACTCTCCTGAAATATTAAATATTTCATTAAAATCTTTCATATGATAATTCAAACCCCAAGAAGACACTAAAAAGTTATTGTTCTGTTTTTCATAGTTATTCTGATCAGTAATGATAATGATTGCATGCATATTGTAGAAGATTGATTTTTCAAGCACAGGAAAACAACCAGTCAATTTTTTGGTATCTTTCAGACTCCAGGTCTAAGTGTGAGGTGAAGAAATTACCACCAAATCAGTGCAACAAATCTGGGCAAAGCAGCTGTCAGAAACCAGTTTCTACAAAACAAAAGGTTCCAACAGGGAGCAGGGGCTACAGGAAAAGTTCATTTCTAAGCAAACCCAAGAAAGGTAATTCAGGGAAGAAAGCCTTAAAATGTGATTACTGTGCTAAAACCTTTAGTCAAAGCATCTCTCTTAAACTGCATCAGAACTCACATACTGGAGAGAGACCTTATGAATGTGGTAATTGTAGAAAAGCTTTCAGACAGATCTCATCTCTCATTCTTCATCAGAGAGTTCACAATGGGAAGAAAAGCCATGAGTGTGATAAATGTGGGGAAAGTTTCAATAACAAAATAGCCTTTATTCTACATAGAAAAATTCATAATGGAAAGGAAATGTCTAATTGTGGGAAGGGTTTGAGTTCATGCCCATCTCTCAGTGTACATCACAACATCCAAATTGTTGAGAGAGTCTACCAGTGCAGAAAATGTAGGAAAGTCTTTAGTCGGAAGTCATCCCTTTTAGTTCATAAGAGAATTCACAGTACAAAGAAAATACATAAATGCAATAGATGTGGGAGAGGCTTCAAAAAGAAACCAGCCCTTGTTACACATGAAAAAATTCATATCGGAGAGAAACCTCATAAAAGTGTGAAGGCCTTAAGTCAGAGTGTGATGCAGAGAAGTCACCATTTAGAGAATGCCTTTAAATGTGGAAAATGTGGGAAATCCTTTAGTAGGATTTCACCCCTTCTGCTTCATCATAAAATTCATGCTTCAGGTAAACCCTATAAATGTGACAAATGTGAGAAGGACTTTAGGCGCCTTTCAACCCTTATTCTGCATCGAAGGGTTCACAGTGGAAAGAAGCTGTACAGATGCAATAAATGTGAGAAGGTCTGTAATCGGCATTCATCCCTCATTCAACATCAGAAAATTCATAAACGGAAAAAGAAGCTCTTTGAGTGTAAGGAATGTGGAAAGATGTTTTCTGGAACTGCAAACCTTAAAATACATCAGAACATTCATTCTGAAGAGAAACCTTTCAAGTGCAATAAATGTAGTAAAGTTTTTGGTCGCCAGTCATTCCTTATTGAACATCAGAGGATTCATACTGGAGAAAAGCCCTATCAGTGTGAGGAATGTGGGAAAGCGTTCAGCCACCGAATATCCCTAACTCGACACAAGAGGATTCATACTGAAGACAGACCTTATGAATGTGACCAGTGTGGGAAGGCCTTCAGCCAGAGTGCACATCTTGCCCAGCATGAGAGAATCCACACTGGAGAGAAGCCGTACACCTGCAAGACATGTGGGAAGGCCTTCAGTCAGCGCACCTCCCTCATCCTCCATGAAAGAAGTCATACAGGAGAGAAACCCTACGAGTGCAATGAGTGTGGGAAGGCGTTTAGCAGTGGCTCAGACCTCATTCGACATCAGAGAAGTCATTCTTCGGAGAAACCCTATGAATGTAGCAAGTGTGGGAAGGCGTATAGTCGGAGCTCGTCCCTGATTCGACATCAAAACACTCATTCTGAAGAAAAGGCCTAATGTTTTAAATCTGTGAAAGCTAAGGATGAGGTTATCAGAGAAGCAGTCACAGGCATGGGGGAAATGTACAGATCTTCCTTAGGGGGTGGGGTTGTGTCCTGAGAAACTCCCCAAGGTTGAAAATATAGTGAATAACACACTTGAAGTACCAAACATCAGAGCTTTGCAACACAGCCCAGTGCAGAGTACCGAGCATTCATCATTGCACGGCTGACAGGGAGCTGTGCCCACTACTGCCGCCCAGCACCATGAAAGAGCATCATACTGCCTGCTGCTAGCCTAGGAAAAGATCACATCCTGAAGTATAGTTTCTACAGAACATATTGCTTCTGCACCATCATAAAGCCAAAACTCACAGGTTAAGCCTTTGTATATTGAGGTCTGTCTATACCTGTCTCTAATATAAATTCTGTATATATGGGGTGATGTGATGATGTATATCCCACTTTGAAAGCCAAAGAACAAAAGTCACTGGTGACTTTTGACCTCTGGATTTGAAACCAACTGAGGCAAGCTCAGGAGAAAGATAAGTCTTTTGAGGATGAAGGCTATTTTTCTTTGATGTTTTATTTCCTAGTGTAGTTTTGAAGAGACTTCACTGGCCACATGCCACACAATGGAATTGTGAAGTCTGGTTTTGTAGATGGGGCGTTGAGCCTGATTTGAGTTCACATGAGTTTGAGTTGGTTCCTCAGAACCAAAACTGTCCCATAAAAGGGAGTTCCTGGCAAAATAGGATGCTGCTTTCACCTGACAGTCTTTAGGGGGATAAAGACAGCACCTATAATGGTGTGTAGCAGCAGTGTTCACCATACTGTCTTCATGGATTTGAAGACGTGGTGTGAAAATTGAATGTGTTCAAGACAGGCTAATGGGGAAGAACCATGAGGCGGTGACAAAATGAGGAACTTCAGAGCAGGGAGAAAATTTATATTTGAAAATAAATTGTTTATATTTATATGACTATATATTGGTATTTTCATGTAATACCGATGTGTAATAAGTGACTTGTGAAATGTGTTGCAGATTAAATGTGTGTGTCACCCCAAAATTACATGCTGAAGCCCTCGCCCTCAATGTGGGGTATTTGGAAATGGGGCATCTGAGAAGTATTTAGCATTACATGAGGGCAAGGCTTCGTGATGGGTCATTGCCCTTAGAAGAAGAGACACCAGAGAGCGTACTCTCTGCACCATGCAAGAACATAGCAAGGCAGATGTCTGCCCCCAAGGAGACAGCCCTCCCTGGAACTGACCTGGTGGACATTCTGATCTCAGATTTCCAGCCTCTGGAACTGAGAAATTAATTCTGTTGTTTAAGTCCCAGTCTGTGGTATTTTATGATGTCAGCTCAAGTGGACCAAGACACTGGGGAGCCTCTAGGTATATATACTGAGCTCTTTTCATTTCACCTGTTTCCAGTGTGTGTAAAACATGTCAGAAATAAAGTCAGAGTTCTGTTTTGTGATTAATTATATAGTCAGGCTTTTCTGTTCGTGTTTTCCTTCTGCAAAAAAAAAAAAAAAACTACTTTTATGAATACTTGTATCTTGTTAATACAACTTTGTGGAATGTGGGATCACATGGGTTAGGTTATTTTGACTTTGACAAGTGAGAACAACAACCAGAATTGTGAGGAGTGAACATGCATGCAGCATGACCAACTAAGTTTCCCGTTTAAATTCGACCGTTCAGATATGAAAAGTAAGCATTAAAAATAAATCTCCACTTGGAGTAAATGGGTGAGTAAGGGCCTGGGGGAGGCAACAGGAAGCATCTTTTCTCCTCCTGCTTCTGCACACGTGTCCCTCCTCTCCACCTTGCTCTTTCTCCCAGGCTGCCATATGAGTGGTTCCTGATGGAGGGTGGTGTACCTAGAGTGGGGAGGAGCGAGAGGATGACCTGCCCCAGTCACCCACTCCCTTCAGTCTCACTGCCTGTTGGCCTTCTTGCCCTTCTTGGAAACTGCAAGAGTGCATCGGGATGGCAGTTCATTCACTCAGAAGCCGACTTGGGATGGGTTATGAGAACTGCTTATTGTAGCTGCCTTATTGCTGACCCCATCAGAAATCCTCACTTGATCTTGTTAGGCCTATTCTCACATTTCTGAGGGCGCCACATAGGCAGTGTGACTTAAGGCTTACCTACCTGTGCTCCCAACTACTAGCAACTCAGTTATTTTCTAAAGGATCAAAACCTTCATTATTTAATTTTTTAGTAATAGACATAAGTTTTAGAAGTACATTCAACCTCAAGAAAATCAATATTCGTTTGCTTTAATCCCTAAAACTTAAAATCCTGATAAAATGTGTTTTATTCACTTGCCTGGTATAGAAGAGGCGATTTTGACAGTATTTTTCTTTTTGTTTTTTAAAAATATTATTGTGGTTGTAGATGGACACAGTTCCTATATTTTATTTTTATGTGGTGCTGAGGATTGAACCCAGTGGCCCACACGTGTGAGGCAAGCGCTCTGTCACTGAGCTGCAACCCCAGCCCAGTATTTTGCTTTTAAGCGGTGCCTATGGACTTTCCGTAATCCTTCAGTGACATCATGTCTGCACATTTGTGTGTCGCTGTCCTGGAAACAATTACTCCTAAATCCAGGGATGTACGAGCTGGCTAGACATTGTTCCTGCCCACAGGCACCTGCTGATGACCAGAGAATACAGGATGTGAGAAAAGGGAAGTGTGTGCAAGGTGTCAGGCAGAGGGTGATGGTCTCCACGGTGCGGGCGGCAGGTAGGCAGACTGCTTCTAGAGATGGTGATGGTATTAAAGGAGGAACAAGGTGGGAGGCCAGGAGAAAAGTATACATGCATAAATAATGCAGGAGAAGTGGAGTGTGGGGGATGCTGCAAACTCCATCACTTAGTACCCCACAGGTGAGTGGTAAGCACTTAATGAAATATTTCACTGAAAATATTCTAGTAGAACTGGACTGTCTCTGAGCATGCCTTAACCTGAAGAGGACCTGGATGCTGAGGTAAACACTTGGGAACTAGCCCTCACCCCAAACTAAGAGTCACAAGTGGTGAACTTCAGGTAACTAGCCACAGCCAACCTGAAGCCTTGCCCAACACGGAAGGCTTAACAGAACCTTTTTCTATTGCCCTACTCAAGATACTGGACTTCCAGAAAAAACAGTACAGGGCACAAAAAATGCAAGGAAATACACCTCCCCGTCAGGACAGGAGGCCATCCTTAGAAGTACTGATGGAATTGAAGTAACAGTGACGTGTTAAATGTTCTAGCAGAAAAAGTGCACAATGGGCAGATATAGATGGGCAATTGAAGCTGAGAGATAATCAAATGGAAATGCAAAGAGTGAAAATAATAGATGACAGTGTCTTCAGCAAGTTCATCAATATAATTGAAACTCTGATAAAGAATGAATAAACCCGAAAGTAAGAAATATATGTATATGTCTCCATATACATATATATGTATATATAAAAAGCACCCAACAGCTGCCGGGAAATATCTTTTAGTCCAACAAAATAATTGAAATTCCAGAAGGCATATGGAATATGGGGCAGGAGAAACTCCAGAAATGAGGCTAGGAAGTTTCCAAAGTTAATGATCCCAGAATGCCAATGTGAAGCTCAGAGAGCACCAAGAAACAAGTACCAAAAGCACAGACACCAAGGCAAATTATATTCAAACTGCTGGGAAAATCTGATGTAGTCCACTTTGGGGCTGGGCTCAATGGTAGAGCTCTTGCCTAGCATGCATGAGGCTCTGGGTTTGATTCTCAGTACCGCATATAAATACATAAATAAATATCCATAGACAACTAAAAAATATTAAGAAAATCCCACATAGTACATGCAGAACACATTCTTTTTTAAGTGCTCACTAAATATTTCCAAGATATCATTAAACATTTAGTAAATGATAGAAAATTATTACAAAATGTGTTTTTTGTAACATAAGCAATAATAACATGAAGAATGCTAGGCATAAATTACAAATTCCATCTCTTTAATAGTCTGAACTGTTCTGATTATCATGAGTAACCTTTAGTAGTTTGATTCTTTCCAAAAGTTCTCCCATTTTATCTGTTATGAAATTTATTTCTGGAAAGGCCATTATGTGTGTGTGTGTATGTGAGTTTGTGTCTATATATGTATTTGTGTGTCTGTGTGTGTGTGTGTGTGTACACATATTTTGCCATTCCTGTTATGGCTAGAATTTGTCATGTCACCTCTGCTGCTCCATCTATCGGTAGCATATTTTCTCCCTTTTTTTCTTGGTCAGTCTGAATGAAAGTTCATTGACATTCTCATAGAAACAGCTCCTTAAGTTTTCTGATCTTTGACTTCCATCCTGTTAGTACGAGATGTCTGGAAGCAATGCAGTTGTCTGGGGACATCCTAGTACTTGTCTTGTGTTCCCATTTCTCAGGGGTCAGTCTTCCCTTGCGTGATGTCCATTTCAAACTGGATTCTGAACCTCTGCTGCTGCAGTTGCTGGCGGGCGTCCTCTGCAGCAGTGGCAGTCTGTGCTGCAGGGTGCCCTCAGCCAGCAGGACCGTACTCTGAAGCAGTGCAGTGTCGCAGCCCTTGGTGGCAGGAAGATGCCCTCTTGGCATTGCAGCAGACCCAGCCCCACCAGTGATTTCTTTCCAGGTTCTTGTGAATCCAAAGAATGAAACCCACAGACAATGGAAGGCAAGAGTTAAAAGAGGATTTAAGTGAGAAGAAAAACAATTCTTGCCAGGTGAGAGGGGACCTAAGGGTAGATTGTCATCCAGGTGTGCTAGTCTAGGAGTTAATACACTACGAGGTCAGGTCACCTGCCAGTCTGTGCTAAATAGGTGTTAGGAGAGTGCCATGGCTGCTGTCTACATCTCAGCTGAACATGCTGGATGTGGGGAAGCTCTCGGATCAGTCTGGGACTTCCTAACTGGTCATGCCCTCTTTGTCCTTGAGTCTGTAGCCTTCACTCAGGTCGCACCTGCTCTACCCTTTCTGCCATGAGAGGACCGATGGTTAATCTCACGGGGTGGCCTGTACGGTGATTGTGCTGCCTGCCTGTTTTACTGTCTGTCCTATGCACAATGTCCTGAACACCAACACTCCATATGTTTTGTTCGGTATTTTAAATGACATTTTAGATAGGTTAAACCAATCCCTATAACTCTGTCTTTGCTAGTTTAGTTCTTAGATAAGCATTTAGAGAGGAAAGTAGAATCCATTTAACATTCCTGTACATACATATTTTATTTTAAAATAATCTTTTTAAATGTAGATGGACATAATAACTTGATTTATTTTTATGTGGTGCCTCACACTTGCTAGGCCAGCGCCCCACTACTGATTCGCATCCCCCGCCCCCCTGCTTTTGTTTGTTTTGCACCAGTGGGTGAATCAGGGATGCTTAACAACTGAGCACATCCCCAGGATTTTTTTTTTTTACAGGATCTTGCTAAGTTGCTTACAATCTCACTAAGTTGCTGAGGCTAGCCTCAAACTTGCAATCTTCCTGCCTCAGCCTCCTAAGCCAATGGGATTATAGGTGTGTATCACCACTCCTGGCTTGTACATATGCTTTTGAAAAGCTTTACCCAATATTTTGGAAGACAAATGGAGCAAAGGTAGCCATGCCTTAATAATGTTGGCCACTTGTCTTTCCTAACCAAAGCAGTGCCCATTTGGAGTGAAGCAGAAGGGCCCTCAGAGCAATTCTGTGTGCCTTCCTTCAGCACTGCCTTCTTATTGCCACCCAGTGAACGGAGCAGCGAGGTTGTTCACGTTTCTTTGTGTAGAGTTTTCCATTATGATGCTTTCATCTGACAGAAGAAAGTACCAAAGATGCTGGATGCACTTTTAATGTGTCCCAAATCATCGTTTCTGCACACTTTTTTTCTCTTTTGGTGCTGGGCATTGAACCCAGGTCCTGTGTAGAGCAAGACCTCTTCCCTGAGCTCCGTGCCCGGCCCTGCATTACATCAGGGTGCTTAGGATTGACTCCAGGGCTGCTGTGTGCTGAGTAGGCACTCCACCACTGAACACATCCCCAGGCCCCAGCGGTATGAAGAGGTGCCACTCGTAAGTGATTTTTTTTTCTTTTCATTTTGTTGAGTTTGGGAAATTATCTGTGAATTTGAGTCGCTAATATTCGAGATAATCTGTGAAAGGATGGACTTCCTTTAAACGTTATTTAGAGACAGAGTCTCACTAAGTTGTTCAGGCTGGATTCCAGCTCATGGTGTTACTGCTGTTTACCGGTGATGCTGAAGTGTAACACCAGAGAAGCACTCCGAGGCAGTGAAGAGTGGAAAGTAAAAGTTTTATTAAAGGACAGCAGAAAAGACTTCTCCAGGAGGAAAAGGAGATCCAAAAGGCCGAATCTGTGGAAGGCGGAGGTCTTCACTTTTTTATAGCTAAGGTCTTCTTTCAGCTTTCCCATACTCCTATCCTTGTTTCTTGTTACCTTGCTGCGATAGAATGCAGGTGGGAAGGCCAAAAGGTCGGGAGATAGGTGGGCTGGAGGAGTAATCTGGGCTTTGATCAGCATTTGTTGGGAGCTGTTCCATTAACAGTTGCTTAGAATGGGCTCCAGGCCTTGGGGACATTAACATTTCAATTTCCCCAAGTGCTGCCCTGGTTTCCTGGACTCCATTCTCTATAATGGCTTCCATTTTATTTATCTTATTCGACATAGACCCAATTTACCTAACTACTAACTACCTATCTGTAAATCTGGCTTCAATGGCTCTCCCCTTCAACCTCCCGAGCAGCTGGACTTTTGTTATTTTAATTAAGAGAGTTCTTCCTGATGAGTTACTTATCAAGGGGGTGTTTCAGATTAGCAGGAAGTTGTTTTTGCCTAGTGATTTTCAAACCTTAAGGCAGATCATCTGGGGAATTTGTAAAAAGGCAGATTCTGCATAGCAGGTCAGTTTAGGACTCACAATTCTGGAATTGTCACGGACCCTCAGGGCACTACCGGGACAGCACTTGGATTTACCAGGAATTAGCTTTTACTGTACAATCCTCTCATCTCCTCGGTCACCTAGTAAGGCACCTTTTGAAAACCCATGGCAGTTTAACTTGCCCTTACTACAGGGTCTAAGGCAACACCCTTATCAAACTTGTCAGTACTGCTACAGCAAAAGACACGAATGTTCTCCCCACGTGAAATGAATGGTCGTGGGTGATGCACTCAGCCAGGGTCAGGCTTTCCCTCTCCACCCAGCTGCCATTCAGTGGGTTTTTTTTTAACCAATCTTTTATTGTTCTATTTCGTAGTTATTAGCTAGCCACAAGACAGCTCCCTCAGGCCCTGAATTCCACTTCTCAAGTCCATCCATGGGCTCCATTTTGTGGGTGCTTGTACTTTCCTCAGTGTGCCCTAGGGGGAGGTGCCAGGAGACCTGTCCCTCAGAGACCTTGGTGAAACTTTCTCTGAGTAGTGATGGCAGCCTCGAGATTCGCAAAGGGTAGCATTTAGGGAATCCCAATTTATTTTTTTTTATTTTTTTTTAATTTTTTTTTTAAGAGAGAGTGAGAGAGGAGAGAGAGAGAGAGAGGAGAGAGAGAGAGAGAGAGAGAGAGAGAGAGAGAGAGAGAGAGAGAGAGAAATTTTAATATTTATTTTTTAGTTCTCGACAGACACAACATCTTTGTTGGTATGTGGTGCTGGGGATCGAACCTGGGCCTCTCGCATGCCAGACGAGCACGCTACCGCCTGAGCCACATCCCCAGCCCAGGGAATCCCAATTTAAAGCCTGAAGTCTAAGGTGCATAACTTCACAACTGAAATCGTGTGGTTGGACAGTGTTTTTGTGTACATAGCACACAATGTTTAACAAATTTTATACACACACACACACACATACACATACACAAACACAAACACACATTGGGAAAACCTCCAGGCTAATTCCCCAAATGACATTATTATTATTATTATTCCAAATAACAGCCAAAAGAAATAAAAGAAATAAAGAGGAGGGGCACAAATTCATAGCCCAGAGAATTGAAAAAGGATTTTCATGGAACCTGGATGGAGATGTAACCTAGCCTGTAGCTAAGGTGACCACAGGAGGTCACAAATGCTGACGGTCTGTAAAGGAGTGGTGGCTGCTTGTATCCCAGGGCTCCTGAGAGAAGCAGTGGCTCCAGTAGCCAAGTGGCCGTGCACAGCAGAGTGCAGCAAGGTGGGCCCACCAGAGTGTGTGTCCGAGAATACAGACATGGATAGCACAGGCTCCGGGAGAATCAGGAATCAGTAGAGCTAGGAGCCACTGACAGTCCCTACACCAAAGTGCTCACAGTTGGAACTGGCCCTGTAAAATGGCAACAGTGTTGGAGAAACACTGAACCAACACTCAAGTCTGTAGAAAAGAAACAGTATAAAACATACCTTTAAAAAAAACAATGTTACTTTTTTAAAGTTGTAGATGGACATAATACTTTTTTTTTTTTAAATTTTTTATGTGGGGCTGATAAACCCAGCTTAATTCCCTCTTAAGATTGGGAGCTATCTTGTCACAAAGACAAGAAAAAGTAATTTCGGCTTTACTATAAATTACTGCGATTTCTAAACTTGCTTGCAATGCCTGCCCGTGCCTTGAACTCACCCACGCCTGTTTTTCCCTGACCAGATAACAACCCTCTCTGAAAATTTAGTGGTGCCTCATAAATTCCGATGTTGGGATCTAAATTTACTCTCTAAGTGCTGAACCATTTAGACCAATAACCTACTACCTGCCTTTGTATTATGCTTGTCAAAATCCTGTTATCTGTAAGTTCTCAAGACACCCCCCTTTTGCAATTTTCTGTGCTATAAAACTGTATTCCTAGAGAGCTGGGGTACTGTCTTCTACCCCACGGGTTTTGGGAGGGACAGCCCTGGCCGGTTGGAATTACAAGCTTGCTTTAATTTGATTTAAATTGGAGTCAGTGGTCTTTTTTTTTTTGCTTCATGGCTTAACAGTGCTAAGGATTGAATCCAGTGCCTCACATGTGGCAGGCAAATGCTTTACCACTGAGCCACAAGCTCAGCCCCTAAAACATAACTTTTGGGGATTTTTCTTTTAGGTAAGGTTTTCAGAAAACCCATGGGTAGATTTTGTTTCACAGAATGACCCAGCAGGCATGGGGGCGACACCTGTGATCCCAGTGGCTTGGGAGGTTGAGACAGAGGATCATCACTTCAAAGCCACCCTCAGCAATTGAGGCCCTAAGCAACTTAGCGAGACTCGGTCTCAAAATGAAAATTTTTTAAAAGGCAGGGGAGCTGGAAATGTAGTTCAGAGGTCAAGCACCCTGGGTTCAATCCCTGGTGCCAAAAAACACATATTCAAAACCAGAGTGATCTATATCACCCAAAAATGTCTTGCCTGGACAATAAATACTTGTTGTAGCCAAAAAGGGAGATAAAGCAGTTATTCTTTTAACTTCTCCATTTTTCTTGCAGATCAACTTACCGTCTAAGTTCTCAGGGCACAGGAAGAGATGGCAGCTTTCTGCAGGGTGCGTAGGGGAGCATGTCTCCACTTCTGCCCTCCAGTTTAGGGAGGGGCGGCAGGTGCTCAAAGAAATTGAAATCCTTGACTCCTGTTCTTCCATTGGGTTTTTTTCTTTTGAGTTTAAAACAGTTTTCAAAGGTGACTCCAGAGTGGATGCTGGCGTTTCTGTGTGGCAGTGAATAAACCTTTTATTTCATATTTTTTACATTTATTTATTTTGCATTTCATTTTTTGTTTCTTCTGCTAGAATGGAACTCCACAAGGGCAAGAAGCTGTGACAGTTATTGCTGCATCCACACCAAGAGCCTTAAGCTGGTCCATCGTAGGTGTTCAGTAAGTGAACTAATAGCAAGGCTCGACTCATCTCTTTTCTTTTTGTGGTTGGCACTGGGGGTTGACCTCAAAGGCACTGGGACACTGAGCACATCCCCATCCCTATTTCATATTTTATTTAGAGACATCGGCTCACTTTTGCTGAGGCTGGCTTTGAACTTGTGCTCCTCCTGCCTCAGCCTCCTGAGCTGCTGGGATTACAGGAGTGTGCCTCTGCACCCGGCTCATCTCTTTTCTTTATAGCTACATTGGGTCCAATATTTGTGAGTGAGCTTTACTTTTAAAATACACAAGGGCCTGACCACTTCTCACTATTGCTACTGTTAAGCCCCCAACCCATCTTTCTTAGAGAATCCCAGTAGCCTCTTACCTGTTTTCCCTGTTGCGTATCAGCCTTGGCCTACTGGAATCTACTCTTCATTGCATATGGTGTTAAATGGTCTTATTCAAGCATAAATCAGAACATGTTCCTTGGGCACACAAATCTCTCCGATGCCTCTCCACAACAGACCATGGTCTGCAGAAGGCCCTGCCGCATCCTGGTCCTTGTTCCCTACCATTCTTTCTCTCACTCATGCTTTCTGGCTACCATGGCCTCTTGCTTGCTGTGGTTGGATAGTCACTTTTTCTCTGGACTCGGTGCTTTATCCAGCCTTAAACACTGCCTGGCAAACTTCCCCTTAGGACTTTACACCAGCTCTCTGTGGAAGCATCACATTTTTGCGAGGCCTTCCTTGACCAGTGGCCTGTCACTTCCCACCATCCCACAAGCTGTGCCTGTTCTAACTTACTTTCTCCATGGCACCTCTTCTTCTCCTCTCTCTTTTTTTTTTTAAATATTTTTTTTTTAGTTGTAGATGGACAGAACATCTTTATTTTTATTTGCTTATTATTTTTTTTTAATGTGGTGCTGGGGACCGAATCCAGGGCCTCAGGTATGCGAGGCAAACACTCTACAAAGCTACATCCCCAGCCTTGGCACTTCTTACTAGAAGTAAAATGTATTTGGTTGTTTGTTCATTGACTCGTTTCTTCCTGAGACAGTAAACCGCAAGAAGACAGGGATCTTTGAGCCGATTTGCCTTGCATTCCCAAGGTTCAGAAGTACCTGGCTCAGAGTGCTGCTCAGTAGACATTTGTTGAATGAACAAATGGAAGGCCCTTCCTGAGGTAGCACCGAATCCTTACTGGTGCCTGCACTGTATACAGGAGAAAGGAGGTGCCATTGCATTCTAGGATGCAATGACGACTTTTTTTTTATATTTATTTATTCATTAGTTCTAACCGGTTATACATAACCGTAGAAAGCTCCTTGATTCATCGTACACAAATAAAGCAGAATTTTTCACTTCTCTGGTTGTGCATGAAGTAGTCACACAATTGGTGCAATCATACATGTACCAAGGGTAATGATGTCTGTCTCATTCCACTGCCTTTTGAAGGAATAATAATAAAGAAGACAGAGACAAGGTGCAGAGGCAGGAAAGTGGCAGAGTGGCTGAAAGACCTTTATTTATATCAACAGGTTGCATTAGGTCATTAGTACCACAACCACATTATTGTTCAGAGTGTCAGTAAGGTTGCTTGTTCTGCAGTTACATTTCACAGTTACAGTATGCAATGTCAGGAGCTTTGTGCAGTTCTCTGAAGTTACTGTTAGGTGGGCAGCTCCAGGAGCACTGGAGCTTGGTGAAACACTGCAGCTATCTAGCAAGCAGGTTCCTTTATTCCCTAAGACTAAGGTGAAGCTGATAGGACTCTAGCATGCAGGGCATTGCCATAGCCACTGGGCATCCTATGCCTTTGCACAAACTTTCCCAGGTACCAAGCATGCCACAGCCCTGAAGTCATCAGGGACCCCAATCCCAAACACACAACTCCTACAGTCTTTCCCACCCCTTTAGCCCCTCCCTATTAGACCTCTTTTTATAGAAACTTTTTTTTAGTTTTTAATGGACCTTTATTTTTATTTATTTATTTATATGTGTTGCCAGCATCCAAACCCAGTGTCTCACACATGCTAGGCAGGTGCTCTACCCCGATCTACAACTCCAGCCTGAATGGACCTCTTCTGTCAAATCAGAAAGAAAATCAAGCTGTTTCTTCTCTATAGCCCAAATTCAGTTATGGCATTAGGTTGGAATTATTAGAATTTCCCGATGTATTTTTTCTAATATCTGTTGGATTTTATATAACTGGAGTTGTCAAATTAGGGCTTTCTACAGAAATTAGCATGTCATCATCATCATTGTTTCTTTCAAAAACAAACTTAACCCAAAGTGGTGACAAATGAATCTTTTCACTTGCTTTCACTGAGGGGTTAGAAGGTTCACGTTCACAGAAATCACTCCCCCTCCCTTTTTTTTGTACTAGGGATGAACACAAGGGGCTTTACCACTGAGCCTCATCCCTAACCCATCTTATGTTTTTGAGAAAGAGTCTGGCTGCATTGCTAAGGCTGGTGTTTTGAAATTGTGATCCTCTTCTTCTGCCTCTCAAGCTGTTGGGATCACAGGCATGTCCCACCACTCCCAGCAGAAGTCCCCACATCATTCAGACAATTAACTCTTATTTCTTACCCAAACTCATGGTTTCTGGATTTGTAATCTTACTGGCTAAGAATCTGGTTCCACACAGTTTTGAGGTAATACTGCTGTTCTCATATGTCTTTGAAGTCTGGCTATTTTTGTAAGGGGTTCGTCAGCTATTGCTTTAATTTTATTCCTGTTCCTGTTTTCCCCATGTGTTCATTCAGTTCTTTATCAAATAGCTTGTAATTTGTGTATAGAGATCACTTTGAATCAAATGCCTGACCTGTTCCAGTGCTGCTGTTCAATTTTGCAAAGCTACACAAATATTTTCATTAGTTGGCTCTGAAGTTTTCATGCATCTAACATTTTGTTTTCTGAAAGCATCATCTTCTTTTGATTCATACTATCTATGTCAAGTAATGACTGCCACTGTGAGTCTGTGATTTTACAGTTTGAAATGCTGGAGTGATAGGTTCTACTGTTTTCTCTTTTCAGAATATTAGTAGTAGTTGGAAGAATGAACTGAATTCACCAAGTAAGGTGTAAAAAACATTAGTCTAGATTTAAAATGTTATATTGCCTTTTATCAAGTGACTCTGTCGTTTGCTTCTAAATTGGAAATCATCTTGTCAATGCTCTTATCATTCAAGTTATTTTTAACTACACCAGTCAATATAGTGGGTGGGCAGAAAATGGATTTTAGATTACAATTCTCTTCTGGTTCGAAACCAGTTTCTGTGACTTTTGTCAGATATTCAAGATTAGTTTCAGAAGTGTTCTGTAAATCTTCTGCCTTTTGTATAAACAATTTGCTGGGAGACTGTTGTTTTTCTTAGCTTTTGGAATGAATGACACACAACTTGTACATCAATGTATTCCAGTTGATATTGGAATCTATGATTCATTGTTGGTTCATTAGATCCTCAGGAACCACTCCACTGTGAGAATACTGTATCAGGTACAGTCCACTGGGCCTCAGAAGTCTCAGA